>NW_027125195.1:0-68673 GCF_022059095.1 Trypanosoma melophagium | reverse complement strand
AAGTTTGCACTAGTCTGATTGTCGCCGATGCGGCTGGAAATGGATTCCCCTCTTTTTTTTTTTTGCGCTGGTCTTCCTCGGGGGTGGGCCTCGGGAAGGGCGCTTGCCACCCGCAACCGTTCCAAGCCCAAAGGCCCCTAGAAGTCACCGATCTGCGCCTCCGTTTTCCTTGAGCTGTATAACCCGATTGGCCCGCTGCCAATTTGTGGCCTTGCTGAAGGGATGCTTTCTTATCGCGGCGCCAGGGTTAAGCGCCTGAATTTATTCAGGGAAACCAAAAGCACCCAACAAATTTTGAGGGAGATGGCCTCCTTGACAGCCGGAATTTATTTTTTTTTTCTTTTAAGGAGGGGGTCTCCTCTAAAACCCAGGTCAAAAATTTATTTTTGACACATGTGTTCTTCGGAATACTATCCCTTGTTGATGTTTGGCCGCCGAGGGTTGTTGCCAAGGTCCATTGCCTCGTATTTTTCGGGGGAAGCCATGGGCCAGCATTCTTCCCTTCTGGAGAGTTTGTTAGTTCGTAAGCTAAAACGCCGTAAAGCGCTTGGACCAATCGCGTCGTGCTGGGAGAATACTTTAATCCGAGAAGGTCCTGGGCACGCGCCGGCGAGCCATCAGCAGCGGTTTCTATTATACATTTCACCTTTGTGAGGATGCTGCTGGGGATAGGCGCGGACCCTAGAGATATGGTAACAGCTATGGCCTCCCGTGGTGGGAATTGGATTCTTTTTGCCCCTCAGACAGCTCAAAGAGACAAACCCAATCCATGTTCCACCACCCATTGGATTCTTAGAGATTTTTTCCTCTGTGATGCAGAACTTTCTCCTTTCGAACGATGTTTTTCTGGCAGGTTTATGGTGTTGAGCTGGCTGCAAAAAAAGGTGCACAGTTAGTTTTTTTGACGCCCACGTCATTCCAGAGAATCTGCTGCATGAAATCAAGTTGGAAACAGCGGGGTTGCAAGCCCCACGCAAGGTCTGGATACATCTTTGCTTCGGCAGCATGGGGGCCATAGGCCCGAAGCAAATAGCAAATAAGCGCGCCGTGAAAACATTCTAGGAGATGCACCAAAGCGGAGCCAAAGTGGAAGAATGATAATTTTCTACTAATAAGCACGAAATTATCGATGCATTCTTCAATTATGAAAAGGGCATAACATTGTTGAGAGAAAGGGGGCGCGGTATCTGCGGGGTCTCTTCCTTTAGCCAAAACGGATCCAGCGGACATGCAGAGATATGGTACAACATCCTTGTTATTATTTTTTTAAGGTTGCGAAAAGAATGATCAAGCCTTGCGCTTATGTATTTTGTTATTATCTTCTCTACTCCCAAGTCTGCCAACATTGAGTTTCCTGAAAAAGCAAGTTTACAAGAAAGCAAAAATGATTAGAACCCGCCAGCCTTATTCCGAAGCGAAATGGGCGACTAATACCAAAGCGTTCCTGGATTTTGTGCGCCAGAATGGCCATACGGTTATTTTACTTGAATTTTCTCCACCCGAGGCTCAGCATTTAAAGTATCGCTTTGATGCTATTCTAACGTTGGAAAACGACATACTCATCGTTAATCTGTGCCAAGATAGGTCTATGAATTGGGAGGATTTGCGTACCTCCATTATAAGTTTTACGGTGCCGCGGGATACAAATTTCCTGCAGGCTTTTGAATAGACACGAGCGCGATTCAGCGAAGAATGGGCAGCGCTGGAACAAAGAGAGCCACCCCTTTGCCAGGAATATCAAAACGCTCAAGCACAACTGCAGGATCAGCAGTACCGTTTTCACCAATGCGTCAGTGTGCAATTCCAGGAATTGTAGAATCAAATGGCACAAGTTCACCAGGAGGCGAAGGCTGCAAAAATGCAACTGGCAGATATTCAGGCAAAGTTGGGTCACGCAAATACGCAAGTTACAGGAATGGAAACAAAGCCGGCTCAATCAGGAGAGCAACTGAGAATAGCCCACGAAAATGTGACAAGGTTACACGCGCCACCGGCAGAAGAGCAGGGACGATTATCGCAAGCACTGGCGCAGACGCCAACCGCGCACGACGGATTGTTGTAGGGACAGCGGCGGCTGGCAGAATTACGGGCGCAAGGGTCCCATTTTCAGGCGAAAAAGGGTGAAATGCTAGCGCAACTCGCGTCAGCCAGGGAAAACCCCAATCGAGGATAAAATCGAAAAAAAGAATTATTACGCCAATTAGGGCGGGAGACCCCGCAGAAAATGGGACGGGATGGGGCAAACAGCATTGGCCCACCAACCGCCCACACACCTACAAAGGAAGTGCGCGATGAATGGCCTGAGGAGACGACACCGCTGGGCCACGAGGAACGGCCAAACGATGGTTATTATCCGGGAATAAAAGACATCAAGCCGCCAGCATCGTTTCCGGTTGCCGGCCAGAAGGGCAAATCCGCACTTTTGACGGTATGCCGTATTATACGACCACCGCTTCCACTGCCAAAATATTGGCCGCCTACCGAGAAATTTTTCCTATGCCAGTCAATCCTGGCCCGGCCTATAGCGGCGCATGGGGGAATTTTGTTCAGTGGGTTTAAAATGTACGCAATGAGGGTTTATCTTCCCAACGTGTGCAAATGGGACGACGTTTATATACACAACTGCGTATAATACAAACTGTAAAGGATCATCCGGAAGTGAACACCCAGGAGATCACGGAGGCGCAGGCTAGGCCTCTCCAGAAAGAGAGGGTCCCTTCACACAAGCAGCTATGAAGTTTCGTAAGAAAAAGTCGGCACCACCACCCAGCAAGGCAGACTGTTTTCAGATGCGGTCTCATCGGGCATTATGGCTCTACGTGCCGTGTGGCATTGCAACGGGGAGCTTTCAAGCCAAAAAACGATATTCGGCCCCGGAAACAGCGAATACCGGGCCAGGAATGATAGAATACTAACAAAAGAGAGATATCCAGGATTGGATGCGCCCACGCAACACCGCGACAGCATTCCGATCAACCAACAAAATGGTCCCCATCCCATTGCCAAAGGGGCAACGGGAAAAGTACGACAAATTCAAAGGTTTTTTCCCAAAACAAATCTTCCCCACGGAGGACATCTATAAACGATGTTACGATTATACCCGCACCTTTCCACGATCCGCACATCTTGGCGTTGGAATCAGAGGCCAATCGTGTCGCCAAATGCATTGGACCTGCACAACATGGGAACAAAGGGGATCCACAATAAGAAGATTCATCGATTTCGCGGTGCAGCAAAGTTTCGAGGAGTCGGAAAAAACATTTCATTATTTATTGTAAGTCTAAAATTGGCAAGAAAACAGCGCGATGCAATACACGCGCAAACTGATCACCATGTTGGCATCAGGGGGAACGCCCATTCAAATGTTTCTGGCGGGCCCCCAAAAGACAGAGGCAGCAGATCCCCTAAAACAGGCGCGGCCAATGTTGAGGTGGGAATTGGATGTGATAAGCGATACTCTCACAAGGGAAAGATATCGAGTGGCTTTACGACTGACGTGGGCCACAGCCAGCCGACAGGGAGAAATAGCACAACTCCAGAAGTAAAATTTTGTATCACACGATCAAGATCCAAAGACCATAATAGTGGATTGGGGAACCTTACCCAAAAACCTTCAAGATCGAGCCACACAGGGCAGCAAGGTACGCAGCCATCGGAGGAGAAGACGCACGACAGATCAAACAGTTATGAAAGGAATGGCAAGCGACGAAAAGTTAACGACATTAACCACAAAAGACATGGAGAATATCCTTCGCTCGTACGGAATGGCAGACCACTCCATAAAGAGAGGAACACTGGCACACGCCGCGGCAGCAGTAGTCGAACACGATCTCGATCCACGATTACTAACAAAGCTGGGGGAACATTCAGATCCCGCGGAACTCCCACGAAGTACGGTACGATATCTCGGCCGTTGGGTCGCAACCATAAACAAATCGGTGCAACTGACTTCATTGATTTAAGTGACTTGAAACAAAGGGCAGCGGAAGCATGAACCATACCGGAACCGGTAAAACAAGTGGTTTGTGGACAATTGAAAGGGCACAATACACTACAACGATCCAACCAAACTCGAGTGGCAACGCAAAAGGAAGAAGAGGAACGATTACCGTTGCAACAAGTGGATGTGGGACCACTGCCCGCCAAGCGGGTTGGGGACCGTTTGGGCGAGATAGCCAAAATACGTTGGGATATAGCGTGGAACACTATGCAAAAAACAGAAACATACTTAAAGCAACGTGAATTCCAATTTATGAATTAACAACGCCGGCGCAAAGTGCATGAAGGAAGCAGAAATTATTTTTCCAGCTTCACCACATCCAACTAAAGGTTGGGTAGTTCCTTTTACGGCGGCAGAGGGCAACTGTCCGAGCAGAGAAGGCGATCTATTGCTTAGCCGAGGGCAAAGAATGCCCAGGACGATTGTGAGGGTGATGTGCCTTTGGGACACATTTCCCGGTACCTGGATGCGATTTACGATGAAACGGCAACATTATTTGATTTAAAGGCATCCTTTTTCCAGGTAGCCTTACCAATTAAGATGCGGGCAAGTTTCCGTTGCCGCACGGAATCAGGGGAATTAGTTGAGTTCACTCGCCTTTTCATGGGTTATAAATATAGTCCCGAAATTTTAAATACAATTACAAGAGTTTTGTCCGGCGATCCGGAATCGGCATTGCCACAGTAAGCGGCACCCAAAGAGTTAAAAATACACCTTTGGATTGATAACATCAGAATAAGTGGTCCACACGGAAAGGTACAATCTTAGGGACGCCAAATCATACATAACATGCAAAGTTGCGGAGTCACTATTGGGGAATAGCAGTTTAAAACGAAGGAATAAGATTGCATCGGGGCGCGCTCCGGCTATGCGAAGCAGACGGTATCACCAAGCCAAAAGGCAATAAGAAAGTTGAAAGAGGCGCCGTCACTGGAAAAGAGGACGGTTGAAGAATTGAGAGAGCACAGTTTCGCGCAGGATTTGCGCGACAGGGGTGGTAAGGAGTGAATCCCTTTTCCCTTATTATTTCTTCTTAAAAATAGCGCGTCAACGTTTATCATGTTTAAATCAGGGTTTATTGCGGCCCCAAGGTCAGGCAAATTTATCACCCAATGCAAGGGTCATTGGGCAAAACTGGCTTGAAACACTATTAAGAACGAGCCGGTTCACCCATCACAGCAGTTGCCATCGAAGGCAACGCTGGCGACAGACGCATCCATGTGCGGATGGGGAGCGTTATCATTTAAGTATTCAGGGGAAGTTTTGGTGGCTGCTGGTGGTGCTTGGAAGCGCCCAGCTCGCATGATTTCCCAAACAGAGGCAATTGCCGTTCATCTAGCGCTACGCGGTTTTAAAATGCATATGGCAGGGCCATTGGATATTCGCGTTGGTAACGCAACGGTTATGAACATTATGCAAAAGGAAACGCAAGTCCGCAGGCGTTGGTTGCGAAGGCTGGCGCCATAGAAGAAGTGTTGCGTTCGCACGGTATGCGCGTTATTTGGCGTTACTTGGCTTCAGGGCAAAATCCAGCAGATGGAATATCTAGAGGTGAAAGCCATCAAAAAACTAGACGTAGCGAAGGAGTGGAACTTGCGATGGGAAGAGCGGGTTAAAAAGGGCCTCTCACCACTTCCGTTTCTTCAGTTCTGCCATTTATTAGGAAAACAATGGCAGAGGTGAAAAAACATTGGGAAGCATCTATGTTCTTGGGGAAAATATTGGTTTTTACAGAAAATTATTACTTTTGTTTCTGCTATTTTTTTATTTAGTAAGCGGGAAGCAGGGTTTGGATTATTCTCGTTCTTCCGCGCCGCAGGGGCCCCCGCACACATCCTGCGTCGGCCCCTCTCTCTGGGAAGACGCCTGGGGTTGCAAAAACCCCGGGGCGACGTCCCGAGAAAAGGAAAAAACGCACCACCCCAGGGGGCACGCCGCACGCAAAAAAAAAAAAGGGAGGTGGCAGCCGATCCTTTTTGGTGAAGGAAACCAAAAACAAAAGAAAAATGAGGCCGGAAAGGGGTCGGCTTGTTTTTCTTTTTCCCCTTCGTGCGGGGCGCTTCGTGGGGAGAAAGGCCGCCGGCCCCAGAGCACCGGCGCCCCACTCCCTTCCCCTTGCTTCGAGCAAAGGGGTGAAAAAAGTTTTTGGCCCCCGCAACCGGAAAAGCACGGTTTTCCGCCATCAAGGTTTGTGCGAATTTCGCTGGGCCTGGCGGCAAAGGCAAGGCGTCGCAAGAGGAGACGCCTCAGGAAAACACCAGCGGAATGTAAATTATAGTTTTGTTTTTCATCCCACAAGAAAGCGCGCAAAAGCGGTGCTGAAATTCTTCTTCAGAAGTAAAGGCGCCAAACCCAGAGAAATTCTAGATTAAAACAAAGCCGGATGTTGAACAAGCGGCTCTGGCCCAGGGCGCCCTGATGCGTTGGGACGCTTTTCCTCCCCAAAGAAGCTGTTTTAAGCCTCGGCGCGGCTGAAAAGCGTTGCAGATCTGGCCAGAAAGGATGCGGGGGTGAAAAACTATCTATGTTGTAGGGGAAAGTCGGGTTTTATATGGATATTTTTGGCAAACCCCGGCCGCCAGAGAGGCCATTGGGTGGGAATAGTTCTTGCCAAGTTCTACCTTTTAAGGGGTTATCTCCGGAAGTGGTTTCAAGCTGTTTGGTGAGGGATGATGCCGTGCCACAGCCCCGATTGACAATATGGGGTGAAACGGACACCAAGGGTTTTCACAATAATTACATTTTAGCGCAACGCACTCATATTCATGAAATGCTGCGCCCGGCAAATCGAATAGACGCTGCCCAAGCAACGCGCATTGCCTTAACCACACTAAAAGCGGCTAATTATTATTTAAAATACAGCATTTAAGAAGAAAGCGGTCACCATGCGACAACTTTCAACCAGATAACAAAAATCCATCCTACCGACCATTTTCTTTGGATCTGACATTTTGGTAGTGCGAGTCAAAATCGAGGTGGGCCTTACGACTCGGTGGCCAGAACAATTTTAGTTTATGCGGGACCCTTGCGTTGATTGGGTGGAACGTGGACGTCGTGATGGGCATTGCCTCCGCGCCGCGGGCATAGGCTACTGGCAGAGCCATTCGGCTTCAGCAGGAACGGGCATTCCCTTTTAAAATAAGGGCACTTGGCGCCATGACTTCCGCGAAGGGTGAAATGTTGGCGACCCCCCGACGCCCCCTCGCACGGCGCCAAGGCACATCGGCGCACCCCGCCGGCGGAAGCAAGGGCCCAGCAACAGCCCTCCCCACAGAGGGGTTGTTGAGCAATAGCCCCTGGCAT
This sequence comes from Trypanosoma melophagium, assembly GCF_022059095.1. Lineage (NCBI taxonomy): Eukaryota > Euglenozoa > Kinetoplastea > Trypanosomatida > Trypanosomatidae > Trypanosoma > Trypanosoma melophagium. The sequence goes on along the minus strand of NW_027125195.1, from coordinate 61,370 downwards.
CTGTTGGCTCCGGCGCTTCTGGTCAGAATCGGCCTGGCGGGGGAAAGAATCTGCTTGGCGTCGAAATTGAATACCGCCATATCGTCCCCGTGCGTTCCCCCACTCCCCACCCATATCCCCGATGTATATTTAAAGAAGCGTATCTGCTGAAATAGAACCTTGGTAATAGGCGAAGGCATCAAACAAGAGGCACCGACATGGCAGCGTAATGGCCTACTTGATTCCCTTGTGAGTTCTCTTGCGTTCCAATGCGTGTCGGAAATTACTTTCAAGTTGCAAACACAAAAGAGCGGACACTATTCACAGCTAGATAAGGTGACCCAATGCCAGACATGAGACTATCTTAAGGATCTCCGTTATCAATTGGATGGTATGACCACCCCTAGAGAAGCAATTGCCACATTATAGTGCGCCATATATGGCAATCGGCGATGGTAATTAAATTCCAAAATAGATTCCGTTCTTCTCCTTATTGCCGTTGCCATGATAAAAGAGTAATCGGCATAACTTTAACCAAATAAGAAATCACTTCTACTGGATGAATAGTAAACATAGAAACAAAAAAAGAAAAAGAGAGACGCACATTGCATCTGTTATTAGAATGGTTGGCCGGTTATCGGTGCCATTGGGTGGCCGTCAAGAATTATCTTTCTGAATCCTGGCCGTGGTACCGAAATGCACTCCCATCCCTCGATCAACTCTGAGTCCTGGGAAAAAACGTCTGTGAAATTATTCCTCACATTCCTAAATTGAGTCAAACAAAAGGTTCCATTGTTTGAGAAAAATCTGCAACCATTAGATGCCACGGTTCCAAGGCGCAGCCTCCAAATAGAAGATGCCAACATGCAAAACTGGAAACAACGCCATGGACGCAGCTTTTAAAATAATATGCAATCCAGAACCCCCATATACAAAGCCTTTCGACAAGCAAACGAAATCAAACCCTCAGCTCAAGATAAAGGAACGCCACCCAATCTTTCAAAAACAACCAGAAGGCACGTGGTAAGCAAAACCCTCTTCCATACAACACTTGAAGGTGTAAAGGCAGATTGCACTAATAATAAAAAATCGGTGGCATGTAATTGATGGACCTGACTTTGCTTCTGTATCCAAGGCAACGCTCTATATCCATCCAGAAACCTCACGGGTCATGGAAAGACGGCCCAGTTGAAATTAACCGCCAACTTGGCAACAGCGCATTGCTTTGTCCCAATGGCACAGCTGCAGCGGTATCAAAGCAAGCTCGACACAGTCGGCATGCAGCTTAAAAGAAAGAATCCATGGCACTGAGAATTGTTTCAAAAAAGATTAACCCAATGAATTTCGCAAGGCGCGGTGTGGCCATGCGGGGCGTCAGTCTTCACGGACTCTCTTTATTTCCGTCATCACTGAGTCAAAAAATAGAACAGCTACAAGCAAAAGGGACCTTATGTTTCATAAGCTCTGTCCTCTTTTTTCCGAGCCCACACAACAGCGATAAGGGCTCAGACGTACGACATTTGCACTCGGATACTTCAGCGTCCATAAGAATAAAGTATGCGATGCGATGGTTAAATAAGGATTGATGCAATCGCAGCGCTTGGATAAACGGATTGCGGGCGCCGTGGCGCTGCCAAAACGACGCCATCAGGCAAGGCAATTTTAAATCGGAGACACCCCAGGCGAGCATTGCAGGAGAGTGGAAACTTACAAGAAGAAACCCCGGATCATGCCAGGAAGGGGAATCGGTTTTGTCACGCCACCGCATGGGCGCCAAACCCCGGCGTAGCTTGCTACTTTGGGCCCCGCGGCCCAAGAAACCAGATGTTCCAAGATGGCGCCCCCAGTAAACAATGGAGAAGAAACAAGATGGAGCGGCCAAATGGAAGTCGCCGTGCCTTCGACCCGTGCGTATCAAAACCGCTGATTTCGCCCAGAGCGCAGTAAACAAAACGCTCGTTGACCCCGACGCTGGGGTTCCCACAAAGACAAAATATGGATCAGCAGAGGCCCGCCTGCAAAAAAAAAAAATTGCTGAATTTCGCCATTGGCAAATGGGATTCCGAGTATCTTAAATTAAGCCCCGTCCCCCTTTACCAAAGTCCCCAAAGCGAACCCCAAACCCACAACCGAAACAACCGCGGCACACAGCCGCACCTGCAAGAAGAAGCTCCCTTGGAAACTTCGTGGCGCGCGTTGCCCGCCAGAAGGGCGATTAGCGTGGGGCCTTCGGGCGTTTGTAACCGGAAATTCCCCCGTGCCGGCGTAAAAAACGGTAGCGATGATCCGAATAAAGGTCAAAAACCCACCATTTTCAGCACCCAAGCTGCGGGTATAAAACTTTAAAGGGGTGGGGGTGGCCTTTTCGTGGTGTCCTCGGGGTTGGGTCGTCGCGTCGTTGCGGGAACCCTTTGTCCCAAAACAACCCTCCATTTCTCCAAAAGGAAGCGGTTCGCGAGAAATGCTGGCAGTTTAGGCCTGCCTGTGGGATTTGGATGTCTTAGAAAGAATGGTGAAGCAAAATAAGGACTGCAAATAAAATATATTTTAAAAAATGAGAACCCGCGAGCAGATTATCGGCTTGTGAAAGTTAAAATGCGGATCTTTAAAAAAAAGAGAATATCACCATTCCACTTCGGGACGGTTAAAAGTCAGAGAATCGATTCCAATAATGCAGAAAAACTTAATAAGAGATATTTTATACAGTTCCATAAACAGTTTACCCCCTTTACCCATTGGCATTCCAAAGCGCAGTTTCCTATCAGCGTAAGGGGTTTTGCGAACCCTTGAATCGCCGACCGCCGGGCAGCGCCATCCACAAAATATATGCTGCAAAAACATGGATTGCCCAGTGAGCGCGCGATCCGGAACGGGAAGAGACTATAGAATCTACGGGCCAGACAGTGCGCCCAATGGTGAAGATAACTGGGCTTACTTTCTTTACCACTAACCCTGGGAAGGGCAATGAAAAACAAAAGGGGGAGGGACAGCGACAACCCCAGAAACATATTATTTTCGACTGCGTTTACCCGCCGCACGCCGCGGCAAAACCCGCGCCCCACTTCCCTCACCAGCGTCCCCGTGCAGAAGAAAGGCCCGCTTGTATTTATAAAGGTTTGGGGGCGTTAGCGCAATATGTTTTGGCCCGGTCCGTCGCCTATTGGCTTTGGCCGCCTGCTGCGGTGCTGGGAAGCGTCGCCTCGCGGGTTTCCCGCGGGCCGGGGTCAAAAACGCCCCCCAGAAGCCCCATGGAAGCAACCCCAGCCCACAGGGGCAAAAACAACAAAGAAGAGGATCCCCCGGATTCTTTCCGTTGGTCGGCATGTTGTCTGCTTTTTGCCTTTGGTTGTCGTTTTGGGGTTGGTGGGTTTCTTTTTTTTTCGCCCCCGCCGCCCCCAAGCGGGCGTTTCGGACGGCCGCAGAACCCGAAGAGCCCTCACCCCGCAAGTTTGCACTAGTCTGATTGTCGCCGATGCGGCTGGAAATGGATTCCCCTCTTTTTTTTTTTTGCGCTGGTCTTCCTCGGGGGTGGGCCTCGGGAAGGGCGCTTGCCACCCGCAACCGTTCCAAGCCCAAAGGCCCCTAGAAGTCACCGATCTGCGCCTCCGTTTTCCTTGAGCTGTATAACCCGATTGGCCCGCTGCCAATTTGTGGCCTTGCTGAAGGGATGCTTTCTTATCGCGGCGCCAGGGTTAAGCGCCTGAATTTATTCAGGGAAACCAAAAGCACCCAACAAATTTTGAGGGAGATGGCCTCCTTGACAGCCGGAATTTATTTTTTTTTTCTTTTAAGGAGGGGGTCTCCTCTAAAACCCAGGTCAAAAATTTATTTTTGACACATGTGTTCTTCGGAATACTATCCCTTGTTGATGTTTGGCCGCCGAGGGTTGTTGCCAAGGTCCATTGCCTCGTATTTTTCGGGGGAAGCCATGGGCCAGCATTCTTCCCTTCTGGAGAGTTTGTTAGTTCGTAAGCTAAAACGCCGTAAAGCGCTTGGACCAATCGCGTCGTGCTGGGAGAATACTTTAATCCGAGAAGGTCCTGGGCACGCGCCGGCGAGCCATCAGCAGCGGTTTCTATTATACATTTCACCTTTGTGAGGATGCTGCTGGGGATAGGCGCGGACCCTAGAGATATGGTAACAGCTATGGCCTCCTGTGGTGGGAATTGGATTCTTTTTGCCCCTCAGACAGCTCAAAGAGACAAACCCAATCCATGTTCCACCACCCATTGGATTCTTAGAGATTTTTTCCTCTGTGATGCAGAACTTTCTCCTTTCGAACGATGTTTTTCTGGCAGGTTTATGGTGTTGAGCTGGCTGCAAAAAAAGGTGCACAGTTAGTTTTTTTGACGCCCACGTCATTCCAGAGAATCTGCTGCATGAAATCAAGTTGGAAACAGCGGGGTTGCAAGCCCCACGCAAGGTCTGGATACATCTTTGCTTCGGCAGCATGGGGGCCATAGGCCCGAAGCAAATAGCAAATAAGCGCGCCGTGAAAACATTCTAGGAGATGCACCAAAGCGGAGCCAAAGTGGAAGAATGATAATTTTCTACTAATAAGTACGAAATTATAGATGCATTCTTCAATTATGAAAAGGGCATAACATTGTTGAGAGAAAGGGGGCGCGGTATCTGCGGGGTCTCTTCCTTTAGCCAAAACGGATCCAGCGGACATGCAGAGATATGGTACAACATCCTTGTTATTATTTTTTTAAGGTTGCGAAAAGAATGATCAAGCCTTGCGCTTATGTATTTTGTTATTATCTTCTCTACTCCCAAGTCTGCCAACATTGAGTTTCCTGAAAAAAGCAAGTTTACAAGAAAGCAAAAATGATTAGAACCCGCCAGCCTTATTCCGAAGCGAAATGGGCGACTAATACCAAAGCGTTCCTGGATTTTGTGCGCCAGAATGGCCATACGGTTATTTTACTTGAATTTTCTCCACCCGAGGCTCAGCATTTAAAGTATCGCTTTGATGCTATTCTAACGTTGGAAAACGACATACTCATCGTTAATCTGTGCCAAGATAGGTCTATGAATTGGGAGGATTTGCGTACCTCCATTATAAGTTTTACGGTGCCGCGGGATACAAATTTCCTGCAGGCTTTTGAATAGACACGAGCGCGATTCAGCGAAGAATGGGCAGCGCTGGAACAAAGAGAGCCACCCCTTTGCCAGGAATATCAAAACGCTCAAGCACAACTGCAGGATCAGCAGTACCGTTTTCACCAATGCGTCAGTGTGCAATTCCAGGAATTGTAGAATCAAATGGCACAAGTTCACCAGGAGGCGAAGGCTGCAAAAATGCAACTGGCAGATATTCAGGCAAAGTTGGGTCACGCAAATACGCAAGTTACAGGAATGGAAACAAAGCCGGCTCAATCAGGAGAGCAACTGAGAATAGCCCACGAAAATGTGACAAGGTTACACGCGCCACCGGCAGAAGAGCAGGGACGATTATCGCAAGCACTGGCGCAGACGCCAACCGCGCACGACGGATTGTTGTAGGGACAGCGGCGGCTGGCAGAATTACGGGCGCAAGGGTCCCATTTTCAGGCGAAAAAGGGTGAAATGCTAGCGCAACTCGCGTCAGCCAGGGAAAACCCCAATCGAGGATAAAATCGAAAAAAAGAATTATTACGCCAATTAGGGCGGGAGACCCCGCAGAAAATGGGACGGGATGGGGCAAACAGCATTGGCCCACCAACCGCCCACACACCTACAAAGGAAGTGCGCGATGAATGGCCTGAGGAGACGACACCGCTGGGCCACGAGGAACGGCCAAACGATGGTTATTATCCGGGAATAAAAGACATCAAGCCGCCAGCATCGTTTCCGGTTGCCGGCCAGAAGGGCAAATCCGCACTTTTGACGGTATGCCGTATTATACGACCACCGCTTCCACTGCCAAAATATTGGCCGCCTACCGAGAAATTTTTCCTATGCCAGTCAATCCTGGCCCGGCCTATAGCGGCGCATGGGGGAATTTTGTTCAGTGGGTTTAAAATGTACGCAATGAGGGTTTATCTTCCCAACGTGTGCAAATGGGACGACGTTTATATACACAACTGCGTATAATACAAACTGTAAAGGATCATCCGGAAGTGAACACCCAGGAGATCACGGAGGCGCAGGCTAGGCCTCTCCAGAAAGAGAGGGTCCCTTCACACAAGCAGCTATGAAGTTTCGTAAGAAAAAGTCGGCACCACCACCCAGCAAGGCAGACTGTTTTCAGATGCGGTCTCATCGGGCATTATGGCTCTACGTGCCGTGTGGCATTGCAACGGGGAGCTTTCAAGCCAAAAAACGATATTCGGCCCCGGAAACAGCGAATACCGGGCCAGGAATGATAGAATACTAACAAAAGAGAGATATCCAGGATTGGATGCGCCCACGCAACACCGCGACAGCATTCCGATCAACCAACAAAATGGTCCCCATCCCATTGCCAAAGGGGCAACGGGAAAATTACGACAAATTCAAAGGTTTTTTTCCAAAACAAATCTTCCCCACGGAGGACATCTATAAACGATGTTACGATTATACCCGCACCTTTCCACGATCCGCACATCTTGGCGTTGGAATCAGAGGCCAATCGTGTCGCCAAATGCATTGGACCTGCACAACATGGGAACAAAGGGGATCCACAATAAGAAGATTCATCGATTTCGCGGTGCAGCAAAGTTTCGAGGAGTCGGAAAAAAACATTTCATTATTTATTGTAAGTCTAAAATTGGCAAGAAAACAGCGCGATGCAATACACGCGCAAACTGATCACCATGTTGGCATCAGGGGGAACGCCCATTCAAATGTTTCTGGCGGGCCCCCAAAAGACAGAGGCAGCAGATCCCCTAAAACAGGCGCGGCCAATGTTGAGGTGGGAATTGGATGTGATAAGCGATACTCTCACAAGGGAAAGATATCGAGTGGCTTTACGACTGACGTGGGCCACAGCCAGCCGACAGGGAGAAATAGCACAACTCCAGAAGTAAAATTTTGTATCACACGATCAAGATCCAAAGACCATAATAGTGGATTGGGGAACCTTACCCAAAAACCTTCAAGATCGAGCCACACAGGGCAGCAAGGTACGCAGCCATCGGAGGAGAAGACGCACGACAGATCAAACAGTTATGAAAGGAATGGCAAGCGACGAAAAGTTAACGACATTAACCACAAAAGACATGGAGAATATCCTTCGCTCGTACGGAATGGCAGACCACTCCATAAAGAGAGGAACACTGGCACACGCCGCGGCAGCAGTAGTCGAACACGATCTCGATCCACGATTACTAACAAAGCTGGGGGAACATTCAGATCCCGCGGAACTCCCACGAAGTACGGTACGATATCTCGGCCGTTGGGTCGCAACCATAAACAAATCGGTGCAACTGACTTCATTGATTTAAGTGACTTGAAACAAAGGGCAGCGGAAGCATGAACCATACCGGAACCGGTAAAACAAGTGGTTTGTGGACAATTGAAAGGGCACAATACACTACAACGATCCAACCAAACTCGAGTGGCAACGCAAAAGGAAGAAGAGGAACGATTACCGTTGCAACAAGTGGATGTGGGACCACTGCCCGCCAAGCGGGTTGGGGACCGTTTGGGCGAGATAGCCAAAATACGTTGGGATATAGCGTGGAACACTATGCAAAAAACAGAAACATACTTAAAGCAACGTGAATTCCAATTTATGAATTAACAACGCCGGCGCAAAGTGCATGAAGGAAGCAGAAATTATTTTTCCAGCTTCACCACATCCAACTAAAGGTTGGGTAGTTCCTTTTACGGCGGCAGAGGGCAACTGTCCGAGCAGAGAAGGCGATCTATTGCTTAGCCGAGGGCAAAGAATGCCCAGGACGATTGTGAGGGTGATGTGCCTTTGGGACACATTTCCCGGTACCTGGATGCGATTTACGATGAAACGGCAACATTATTTGATTTAAAGGCATCCTTTTTCCAGGTAGCCTTACCAATTAAGATGCGGGCAAGTTTCCGTTGCCGCACGGAATCAGGGGAATTAGTTGAGTTCACTCGCCTTTTCATGGGTTATAAATATAGTCCCGAAATTTTAAATACAATTACAAGAGTTTTGTCCGGCGATCCGGAATCGGCATTGCCACAGTAAGCGGCACCCAAAGAGTTAAAAATACACCTTTGGATTGATAACATCAGAATAAGTGGTCCACACGGAAAGGTACAATCTTAGGGACGCCAAATCATACATAACATGCAAAGTTGCGGAGTCACTATTGGGGAATAGCAGTTTAAAACGAAGGAATAAGATTGCATCGGGGCGCGCTCCGGCTATGCGAAGCAGACGGTATCACCAAGCCAAAAGGCAATAAGAAAGTTGAAAGAGGCGCCGTCACTGGAAAAGAGGACGGTTGAAGAATTGGAGAGCACAGTTTCGCGCAGGATTTGCGCGACAGGGGTGGTAAGGAGTGAATCCCTTTTCCCTTATTATTTCTTCTTAAAAATAGCGCGTCAACGTTTATCATGTTTAAATCAGGGTTTATTGCGGCCCCAAGGTCAGGCAAATTTATCACCCAATGCAAGGGTCATTGGGCAAAACTGGCTTGAAACACTATTAAGAACGAGCCGGTTCACCCATCACAGCAGTTGCCATCGAAGGCAACGCTGGCGACAGACGCATCCATGTGCGGATGGGGAGCGTTATCATTTAAGTATTCAGGGGAAGTTTTGGTGGCTGCTGGTGGTGCTTGGAAGCGCCCAGCTCGCATGATTTCCCAAACAGAGGCAATTGCCGTTCATCTAGCGCTACGCGGTTTTAAAATGCATATGGCAGGGCCATTGGATATTCGCGTTGGTAACGCAACGGTTATGAACATTATGCAAAAGGAAACGCAAGTCCGCAGGCGTTGGTTGCGAAGGCTGGCGCCATAGAAGAAGTGTTGCGTTCGCACGGTATGCGCGTTATTTGGCGTTACTTGGCTTCAGGGCAAAATCCAGCAGATGGAATATCTAGAGGTGAAAGCCATCAAAAAACTAGACGTAGCGAAGGAGTGGAACTTGCGATGGGAAGAGCGGGTTAAAAAGGGCCTCTCACCACTTCCGTTTCTTCAGTTCCGTTATGCGTTGGCAACTTTCCGCCGGGGAAAGCAGCGGGAGTTATTTCGCGAAGCGCGGGGGAAGCAGGCGAACACATAGAAAAATGTTTTCGATTCCCACCCCTTCCAGGGAAAGCAAGGCGCGGGTTATTCCGCGAGAAAACTGTTCTAGAAAAGGCCGTAAAGATTAGCAGGCGTTTTGGGGGAAACTCGCGTTGCTGCCGCCCGCCCCGAATTGGCCTTCCGCGCCCCCGCTCCTGGCGGCCCCGGGGTTTGGTTTGGGGGCGTTTTGTTTTCCTTAGGGTGGTTTTGGCGGTGCCGGAGGGTGTGCGGTTTACCCCCCGTTTCCTTCCCGAAGCAAGCGGAACCGTAGGGTTGGTTGCTGCCGCTTGGTGGGCTTTTTTGGGGGCCGCGGGGGGCCCTGACCCCCATCCTTTTGAAAATGCGGTAGCGGGGGCCGTCGGGGCGATGGCGCCGTCTGTTCCGTCCGTCTTTTTTTTTCTTGGTCTGTTGCGGGGCGTCGGGTTGCTACCCGAATCTCTTGGGCTCATTATCGGTGTTTTTTTTTAAAGTGAATTATGGCGGCGTTTCTGCGTATGATTCTGCGATCGTTTCCTGTGGTATTTGATCTTTTTTTTTTGATAAAATGAGTTTTGGCACCATTGGGTTTGGCTCTTATGTACATCTCTCTCTCTGGTCATATATCTTTTTCTGTGTTTCACTTGGCTGCTCTCCTAAGTGGGATTTACCACTTCGATGGTGTAATTGTTGCAAACGTAATTGTAGTAAATGGTTTAATTGCAACTACTTCTTTTCCATGTATATTTCTGCATATTAATTATTAACTTCAGCAACGAGCTAGTGCAAACATAGTATTCCGATGTATCTGGCTGCTGGGATGTCTTCTTGGTACTCATATTTTGCTTTGAATTTTCCTGGATAAATCATCAGGAAACAAAAGAAATATAGATGCCATTGTAATGTAGCGTAGAATAATTATAATTATTTCGTTTAAGGCAATTGAATCATGTGGAAAGGTAATGTGTGCTCAATAGTTTTTCAATGTCATGTTTCATGATAAAAATTTATGGGTCTGTATTTTTTTTTTTTGACTTTCATGAAGATTTTAAAGTTTGTGCACCACATTATCGCTGACATATATAGACTGTCACTACTTGCTTGAGGTTGGTTGCCTGGGGATTGTTTTCTACTGGGATGTGACAATTATCTGAGATGTTGCAGAAAATGCAGAAAAGAAAAAAACTCTGAATTAAAAAAAAGTGCTGGAGAGGTCTGCAAACAACTAACCCCGCTTCATGAGTGCGTCGAAAGAATAGGGGAAAGAGGACAGTCCCTTCGGTAAATCTTACCCTAAGATATTATTTAGATATTTACTATCTTTTGCTTTCTTTGAGTTGAAATGTTGCTCTATTTCCTCCTCATTGCGACCTCTAACCTACTCTCTGATAACGTAATTTGTTGTCATTAAGAAAACAATCTATCACTAAATTTTTTTCTTGAGTTCATTGAAACTTGGTGTTGTAAATGTTTTTACAAACTTTGCTTTTCAATTGCTAACGATAACGGACATTGCGTAGTTTTTTTTTAGATGAAATTTACGGTAATGAGCATTATTTGTACCTGCGGTTGAATATCCGAATATTATATGGTTCCACGGGGAGACGAGGGGGATTTAAAAGAAGTGATATCTTTGTCTGTGTGTGTGGGTGGAGGGTAATATGATATCGCCAGGATGCTATTTTCTTCTTTCATCTGTGATTTTCATTTTGAAATAGTTTGTATTTTTTTTCTTGGCGTTAAAGCATATGGAATCGTTTTTTATTTTGTTCTTGGTCTTGGTTGTGGAATGTCTTTGACCAAAGTTCAACGGAATGTAGTACGGGAAGGCTTCCAACTTCCCCGGTGACATGCCGTCATATAAATAAGTAAATAAATAAATATATATATTTGTTTATTGAACCACGTTAACTTTTATTTTTGATTTCCTTGTAATAGATTCTCTGGGGCTTATTTTTCACAAAGTAATAATTTAGGATGTCGACTTAATATTGTTCTGTTTTTTTAATTATATGAATTATTTAATAAACTTAAATTCTGACGTTTTTTTTTTCCTTGCTGAAATTGTATATACATTTGAATTGTTAGCCATTTCATTATTCAGTGACTTCACCATCAAGATTGTTTGGGCTACTGTTTTGCTAACTTAGATGTTTTTTTTTCCTTTTACTTTGCTACGGCGACTATTGCTTCATACATGCGTTGTTTTCTTATAAATGGAGGGACGGCTGAGTTCTTCACCTCGAGTATTTTTGAATGCATTTGAATGGGGTACTTCACCCAAATCGTTTTATTAATGAAGACAAATAGAAATATTTGCAGTGGATGGGAATCCGTGTTTTTTTTTGTGTTACATTGTTTAAGAAATTTTTTCCTTACTTCTATTCTCAAGAAATGACGATGTCACCTGAAATTCTACTATTTTGATTGGAATTCATTGTTTTTTTTTTTTTGCGATTGTTGTATCCGGAAGGTGTTGCGTCTTCAGGGATTTAAAGTTTTTTTTTTCAGTCTTTTTTTTTGTTTTATGACATGGTGTTTTCTTGTGGTGGTAAGGTGGCTATAGCATTTCTACGTTATAAATGATATAAAAAATATGCAAATGCAACTCAAAATTGCGAGGTTCACTCTTACGATATTGTTGACAAAATAAATGGGAATAACACTCTTTTTTGCCAAAGCCATTGTGCATCCCCATCCCCATAATCAAACATTGTGAAAGGAGACCGCATAGGTGATGTTGCGAAGAAATGACATGATATCAGTAGTTGTGGAGGGAGTAGGCAGCAGTTCAATAATATAACAGAAAATATTTGGTGGTGCAAGGGGTTTGGGGAAAGGAATCTCTTTTTTTTTTGTTCGCTAGCGATGTTTTTAGCACCACTTAGCGTAACATAAAGAGTTGTCAACACACCCGAATTTTTGCTAAAGAGGAAAAATGTGGATGATCTCTAATATCTGCGTAGGTAAGTGGTCTGAGAAAAACAGCAACAACAACAGGGAATGCTACCATGTTTTTTTTTACATTAAAAATGAATTACGAATATTGTGAGATTTCCTACCCGAAACCAATAAAAAAATATGAGGGGAAAATTTTTGAACTTATATATATTTTTAAATTGTGCAATTCCCTCTCTTTATTCCCAATGTAAGAGTTTAATTTTAAAAGAAGTATATTACTTTACTTTTTTTCCACTTGACAAAAATTCTCATAGAAATTTTTTATTTCCCCCAGCCAAGGATTGAGTTGGACACTACTGAAAATATAAGAGGTATACAGAAATGAAAACTCAGCTGGAAATGGAATATATTGCCTGAGTATTTTACCATGCGAGACTAATAACATGGTATAACTGGGTGGTGGAAGTGTCATAAAAGAATACAAGAGGTTTTAATATTTCATTACATTTTTTCTGGATTTTTTTTTTCATTTACCGATGGCTCAAGTAAAACAACCATTCGATTTCTCCGAATTTGGGTATTTAATTGAGAGGGAGAATTCCAGAAAGAATATCCAAAATGAAATGGCAACAGAAAACGAATTTAAATTGAAAAAGAAACCAATTAACACAACTGTTGATCCAATGACATTACAAGGACCGTTATTGCTTACCTTGAGGAAAAAAAAGGGCAATAACAGGGGTGAAAAGCATGTAAAAGTGCCAACCGAACAGTCAACTGATTTAAGAGAAATAATGCAGGCGTCTCTCCTGCGTTGCCATTGACGATGTTTTAATGCCGGCTGATGTTCGCTGCTGGGTGACTGCGGTTTGTTTGTGAAGAAGTGCCAGCTGTTCTTGTGAATGGTATTCTTGTTAAGTGCTGCATTTTTTTTTTTTACTGACATCGCTGTTTGTCATCGTTTCTCTAATAGGGGTGGTTTTTGTAACTTGTGTTTGACACAACCTGTATTTCCTTTCTTTTTTTTGATGTTTTTTTTTATTGTTTTGTCCTTTTTAATTTTTTGGTGTCGGGTAGTTGCCCAGACCCTCCGCGAGGACAATTGTGACGTTGAGATGTGGGTTGCTGACATGTTGTATGACATTTTCGCGTACGTGTGTGTATGTGTGTATCTCTAGACAATGAAGTATTTTTTTTTTGTGAAGGTTTTTTCATTTTTAGGAGATCTTAGAAATAGAGAGGATGTAATCTGCGTTGTGTGATCCAGCAAGCGGTACAGTTGCCACGGTTAAATGTTTTTCGTAACGTTTATTAGTGGAAGGAGCTGTGCCTTGTTTTTTTTATTGTCTTGAGAATTTTTTCCTTTTTTTGTGGTTATGGCATTGATCGGGTTGGGTTGGTGGAGTTTGTAGAGAGGGAGTGCAGGTGTGGAATTGTTGCGTGACATGTTGTTGTGTTTAGTGTAGTTGACTTGTGAGTAGAAATGTATTGTTTTTTTTATTTATTTTTCTCCTGTGTGTTTTTTTTTCGTGGTGTGACATTCTGTTTCTCTCTCAGCTATGGATTGAATCTTTTTTTTTTCTTCTGATGTTTTCTTTGATTCGTTGACAATGATAGTACGATAATATAAAAAGGAAGAGAAGAAGAGAAGATCGAATACGTTAGTTCGAGTAACTGAGAAGAGACAAGAAAACCAAAAAGAATTATTGGCACAAGTCAAGTAAAGGGAGAGACGAATAAACGATAGGGTTGACTGAAGAAAATAATATATTAGGTTTTCTTTAGCAGCTTCATAGGGTCATAAGGTGTGTGTGGCATCAAAATCAGGAAAGGAACAGTGACTTTGGGGAACTGACAGAAGACACCTGTTGGTTTGACGAGGAATTGAGGAAGTAAAAGAGTGAAGGAAAAAGAGGAAAAAAAACTACAAAGCGAAAATAGGTGGGGTGGTCGGAACTTTCCTATTAACGTTTGTTGAATTTCAGCATCAGTCTTCTTGAACATAGTAGAAGAGGAAGTAGCTAAAACCTACATAGTAGAAGGATACTGAGGTATTAGTCAACATCAAGATATAGAAAGATACAGAAGCCATTATTATTATAGGATATTCATTGAGGATTGCATTTTGTGTGTTGTCTTTTACAACATATTCACATTGAAATTGTTTTCTTTCTGATAATCCAGAAGAAGGAATTAAAATTGTGGGTAAAGTTCAAAAAGGAAAGGTAGAAAAAGACTGCACATTTCATTGTTTTTTTTTTACGTGTTTGTATTTATATTTGTTCTTTTTGGTTTGAGAGTGTGTACTTGTGTGTGCTGAATATTTGCGGTACGTGGACACATCTTCATTTACTGTAGACGAAAATTACACGTTTTGAATCGACTGGAATACTTGAAGGCGATTGACATTTCGTGAGGTTCCACAATCATTACACAGAAGCGAACGGAGGAGAAAAAAAGCGAAGGGAAAAAAAGGCAGTGTCTCCTGTGTGTGAGAGAGTGTCACTGTATTGCTCTTTGTATCTGTAGTTGGCAAATTAACAGCAACGATAAAAGAGTGGATAAACAAATTCCAAGGAAAGCAAAGAAAAGGTTGAGAAGAAGGAAGTAAAACAATATATATTTATATATTATTATTATTATTATTATTATTATTATTATTATTATTATTATTATTATTATTAGTTACTATCACTATATATATACATAAGCATATAAAGGGGGGAATTTGCCATGACGCTTTTAACTGCCATAAAGAAGAAGTCACCGGAACTGCATGAAGGGCAGGTTGTGGCGTATGACTATGTTAACAGCGGTGAGCTTTGGCAGTGGACATTAGGCACTGTGATATCGCTCAAGGAATACACAGCCGTTGTACAACAGTGGAGTGTCAGTCAGGGTGACCACAACACATTGAAGAGCATCATATCGAATGAAATCGAAAAGGAAATGAAACGCATGAAGGTCTTTCAGGAGCAGCTTTCCACTGCACGTGATAAGCTAGCAGCTATACGCAGTGAAAACGAGGATCGTGTTTCAGCCGCCAGATCTGTGTTTGAAGGGGCAAAAGAGGCGGTAGAGGCGGTGGACGAAGTACACATGCGTGAGGTGACAACGCAGGTACGTCCCTCTGCAGTGGCCGTGGCGGTACTGAAAGCGGTGCTTTCAGTGGCTCAGAACGAACCTACCATCAATAACTGCCTCTCGTGGCATGAAATTCAAATGGAATATAGGAGACCGGATGCTGTAATGAATTTAATTCACGCAGATGTTGCAGGACAAATTTACCCAACCCCTGAAGGTATTTTGTCTGTATTACAGGATCCACGGTATTCAGCAGCTGCAGCAGCGCGAGACTCAGATGCAGTCAGTAGCCTGCATCAATGGGTAGTAAGTGCTTTGGCATACCAAGAAGCACATAGCAAGTTAACAACAGATACACGGGTTCAAATGCAGAATGAAACTATTGCCAGTGTCATCGCTGGGATGAAAAATTGTCGACTGAAGATAATGAAGTTAAAAGAAGAGTTATCACGTGGTAGTTCATCAGCTTCTAGGGGACAGGTTACATCTTTTACAAAGACATCTGTACAGACTACAATTCCTCGCTCAGGGGTAATTTCTGTGATACCAGTTGATCAGTCGGTCTCTGATTGTGTCCTTACAGACGATGAAGTAGATACTGTTCTTGATGATGCAAAATGTATGCGCTTTCAGCTTAAGGATCAGTTAAAGCAGATGACAGATGAATCCATTGAATTTTTAGCTGAACTTCACTGTCTCTCAATGTACACCAACGAACTTGAAGAAAAACGACTTTATCTCCGGGAACACTATTTGCTTAACATTCTTCGAAATCGTGAAAATGAGAAAACGTTGGCACAAAATAATGAATTAAATGAAAAACTCAAGGAGATGCAAGGTATTATTGATGACTTAAAGAAACACGATGAACGTTGGTCTTACAAAGAAGTTCCAATAGTTACTACTAAGCATCAAAAACATTACGACGGGGAAAACTGGGATGTCTTACTAGAAAAGAAACCAGAAGAACTATTACAAAGATTTAAGAATGAACAGTCTCTCGCATGCCATGTACCAGATGATTGCATTCAGAACGTTGTGTTTGGAGTGAAACCGGACTCTCTTGATGTTTCATTTGATGTTCAACACCCCACGTCTCAGACAAGGGATGAAATTAATGAGCGTCTGAGAGAATTTCCCCCACGTGGCATGGAGCGTATGCTGCGCAGCATCGATGCCCCCAAAACTGGTTTGGATCGTGCAATTGTAGAGGTATGTCACGCACTTGATATGACAGAAGACAAATTCCGCGGGCTCTCCTTTGATGAGTTTATACAGGAACTCTCAGGGAAAGGTCACCTTGGTGATAAGGACGCTTACGAAAGTGAAATTGGGGATCTTCTTATGCTTTTAGATAAGATTCATAATGAAAATCGTTCATTGCAATATACCCTGGAGAAATCTGCTGAAGAATTCCGTCGACAGACCGCAACGACGATGCGAGAACAAGAAGCTTTGAGACAGCGCAATAATGAACTCCATGCAGAAATCGGTCGTCTACGTGATTTGGTTGAGAAACTTAGGCGTTTGGCTGACGACCAAGCAGGAGAACTGGAACTGTTCAAATTGCAGAAGACTCAAGTAAACCAAATGCGAACCCAGCGTAATTTGTCAGAATTTAAGGGTGAAAATACAGCTGAACCACTCTACTGTGTTACCCTTGACGAACTCCATGAACAAGTGGCGCAATGCAAACAAGCAGAGGACGAAAACGCCGAACTACAACGTCAGTTGTCAGATCTCAAGAAAGCCAATAACGACCTACTTGCTCAAATAAATGAGGCAGCAAGGGAAAATAAAGAATTAGAAGCCGAAATAGAGAGACTTCGAGAAAACTTGGTTAATGCAGAAAAAGAAGTAAATGATACTATAGAGAACCTCAATGATGTTGCTCGTGAGCTAGAAAATAAACGCGCTGAATACCAAGATATGGTAAAGAACCTGGAGAACCTAGAAAATCTACTTGATTCTGTTAAGGCATCTGAACAAGAGGCATTGGCAGGTATTGAGGCGCGTGATAACGAAATTGATCACTTAAGACAAAAACTAGAAAGTTTAATCAACGAAAACAATAAGGCACTTGCTGCGCTAGAAGAAAAAGAAGATGAAAATGATGAACTCTTACGACAAGTTGAGCAGCAACAAAAAGAACTTGACGTTCATCGGGAAAAGCGACTTGCTGCGCACGAAGCACGATCTCATGAACCCACCTTGGGTCCAATATCTCTCCGAAGCACAAATCCAGGAGAAGGGATTGAACCAAGAGCACTCGCTGCAGAACCTCTACTTTCAGTTGGCATGGACGAATACACAGATTACGTACAAAGATGCAATCAGCTTCAACAAGGAAACGATGGCCTAGGACAACAACTCCAACAATTAAACGATGATATGGAGGTCGTTCAAAGCCAACTACGTCAAACTGAGGAAGAAAACAGGAATTTGGGAGATGAACTCCGCAAGAAAAATGACATCATCAAAAGCATCGAAAATGATATCAACCAGGTCATACTTGACAACGAAAAGCTCAACAATCAGTTAGATGAAAAAACTGCAGAAGCACAAGCACTCGCTACTCAAAAAGAGAAACTTTCAGACGAAAACAATAACTTAGCAGAAGAAATAGAACGATTAACCGCGGAAAACGATAATCTGTCTCACGATCTACAGCAGAAGAATGCAGAAAACGAGAATCTGGCTGATGAGCTGGAGCGAAAGGCTGCTGAGAACGAGAAGCTGGCTGATGAGCTGGAGCAGAAGGCTGCTGAGAATGAGAATCTGGCTGCTGAGAATGAGAAGCTGGCTGATGAGCTGGAGCAGAAGGCTGCTGAGAATGAGAAGCTGGCAGCTGAGAATGAGAAGCTAGCTGATGAGCTGGAGCAGAAGGCAGCTGAGAACGAGAAGCTGGCAGCTGAGAACGAGAAGCTGGCTGGTGAGCTGGAGCAGAAGGCTGCTGAGAATGAGAAGCTGGCTGATGAGAATGAGAAGCTGGCAGCTGAGAATGAGAAGCTGGCTGATGAGCTGGAGCAGAAGGCTGCTGAGAATGAGAAGCTGGCTGATGAGCTGGAGCAGAAGGCAGCTGAGAACGAGAATCTGGCTGATAAGCTGGAGCAGAAGGCAGCTGAGAATGAGAAGCTAGCTGATGAGCTGGAGCAGAAGGCAGCTGAGAACGAGAAGCTGGCAGCTGAGAACGAGAAGCTGGCTGGTGAGCTGGAGCAGAAGGCTGCTGAGAATGAGAAGCTGGCTGATGAGAATGAGAAGCTGGCAGCTGAGAATGAGAAGCTGGCTGATGAGCTGGAGCAGAAGGCTGCTGAGAATGAGAAGCTGGCTGATGAGCTGGAGCAGAAGGCAGCTGAGAACGAGAATCTGGCTGATAAGCTGGAGCAGAAGGCTGCTGAGAATGAGAAGCTGGCTGATGAGCTGGAGCAGAAGGCAGCTGAGAACGAGAATCTGGCTGCTGAGAATGAGAAGCTGGCAGCTGAGAATGAGAAGCTGGCAGCTGAGAATGAGAAGCTGGCAGCTGAGAATGAGAAGCTGGCTGATGAGCTGGAGCAAAAGGCAGCTGAGAATGAGAAGCTGGCTGATGAGCTGGAGCAGAAGGCTGCTGAGAATGAGAAGCTGGCTGATGAGCTGGAGCAGAAGGCAGCTGAGAACGAGAATCTGGCTGCTGAGAATGAGAAGCTGGCAGCTGAGAATGAGAAGCTAGCTGATGAGCTGGAGCAGAAGGCAGCTGAGAACGAGAAGCTGGCTGATGAGCTGGAGCAGAAGGCCGCTGAGAATGAGAAGCTGGCTGATGAGCTGGAGCAGAAGGCTGCTGAGAATGAGAAGCTGGCTGATGAGCTGGAGCAAAAGGCAGCTGAGAATGAGAAGCTGGCTGCTGAGAATGAGAAGCTGGCAGCTGAGAATGAGAAGCTGGCAGCTGAGAATGAGAAGCTAGCTGATGAGCTGGAGCAGAAGGCAGCTGAGAACGAGAAGCTGGCTGCTGAGAATGAGAAGCTAGCTGATGAGCTGGAGCAGAAGGCCGCTGAGAATGAGAAGCTGGCTGATGAGCTGGAGCAGAAGGCCACCGAGAATGAGAAGCTGGCTGCTGAGAATGAGAAGCTGGCTGATGAGCTGGAGCAAAAGGCAGCTGAGAATGAGAAGCTGGCTGATGAGCTGGAGCAGAAGGCTGCTGAGAATGAGAAGCTAGCTGATGAGCTGGAGCAGAAGGCAGCTGAGAATGAGAAGCTGGCTGATGAGAATGAGAAGCTGGCAGCTGAGAATGAGAAGCTAGCTGATGAGCTGGAGCAGAAGGCTGCTGAGAATGAGAAGCTAGCTGATGAGCTGGAGCAGAAGGCCGCTGAGAATGAGAAGCTGGCTGATGAGAATGAGAAGCTGGCAGCTGAGAATGAGAAGCTAGCTGATGAGCTGGAGCAGAAGGCTGCTGAGAATGAGAAGCTAGCTGATGAGCTGGAGCAGAAGGCAGCTGAGAACGAGAAGCTGGCTGCTGAGAATGAGAAGCTGGCAGCTGAGAATGAGAAGCTAGCTGATGAGCTGGAGCAGAAGGCCGCTGAGAATGAGAAGCTGGCTGATGAGCTGGAGCAGAAGGCAGCTGAGAATGAGAAGCTGGCTGATGAGCTGGAGCAGAAGGCTGCTGAGAATGAGAAGCTAGCTGATGAGCTGGAGCAGAAGGCTGCTGAGAATGAGAAGCTAGCTGATGAGCTGGAGCAGAAGGCAGCTGAGAACGAGAAGCTGGCTGCTGAGAATGAGAAGCTGGCAGCTGAGAATGAGAAGCTAGCTGATGAGCTGGAGCAGAAGGCCGCTGAGAATGAGAAGCTGGCTGATGAGCTGGAGCAGAAGGCAGCTGAGAACGAGAATCTGGCTGCTGAGAATGAGAAGCTGGCTGATGAGCTGGAGCAAAAGGCAGCTGAGAATGAGAAGCTGGCTGATGAGCTGGAGCAGAAGGCTGCTGAGAATGAGAAGCTAGCTGATGAGCTGGAGCAGAAGGCTGCTGAGAACGAGAAGCTGGCAGCTGAGAACGAGAAGCTGGCTGGTGAGCTGGAGCAGAAGGCTGCTGAGAATGAGAAGCTGGCTGATGAGCTGGAGCAGAAGGCTGCTGAGAATGAGAAGCTGGCTGATGAGCTGGAGCAGAAGGCAGCTGAGAACGAGAATCTGGCTGCTGAGAATGAGAAGCTGGCAGCTGAGAATGAGAAGCTGGCTGATGAGCTGGAGCAAAAGGCAGCTGAGAATGAGAAGCTAGCTGATGAGCTGGAGCAGAAGGCAGCTGAGAATGAGAAGCTAGCTGATGAGCTGGAGCAAAAGGCAGCTGAGAATGAGAAGCTGGCTGATGAGAATGAGAAGCTGGCAGCTGAGAATGAGAAGCTAGCTGATGAGCTGGAGCAGAAGGCAGCTGAGAACGAGAAGCTGGCTGCTGAGAATGAGAAGCTAGCTGATGAGCTGGAGCAGAAGGCCGCTGAGAATGAGAAGCTGGCTGCTGAGAATGAGAAGCTGGCTGATGAGCTGGAGCAAAAGGCAGCTGAGAATGAGAAGCTGGCTGATGAGCTGGAGCAGAAGGCTGCTGAGAATGAGAAGCTAGCTGATGAGCTGGAGCAGAAGGCCGCTGAGAATGAGAAGCTGGCTGCTGAGAATGAGAAGCTGGCTGATGAGCTGGAGCAGAAGGCCGCTGAGAATGAGAATCTGGCTGCTGAGAATGAGAAGCTAGCTGATGAGCTGGAGCAGAAGGCTGCTGAGAATGAGAAGCTGGCTGGTGAGAATGAGAAGCTAGCTGATGAGCTGGAGCAGAAGGCTGCTGAGAATGAGAAGCTGGCTGCTGAGAATGAGAAGCTAGCTGATGAGCTGGAGCAGAAGGCCGCTGAGAATGAGAAGCTGGCTGCTGAGAATGAGAAGCTGGCTGATGAGCTGGAGCAGAAGGCAGCTGAGAATGAGAAGCTGGCTGCTGAGAATGAGAAGCTGGCAGCTGAGAATGAGAAGCTGGCAGCTGAGAATGAGAAGCTAGCTGATGAGCTGGAGCAAAAGGCAGCTGAGAACGAGAAGCTGGCTGCTGAGAATGAGAAGCTGGCAGCTGAGAAGGAGAAGCTGAATTTAGAGATGGAAAGACTGAAAAGAGAAATCGAAAAGCTGGAGGATGATTTGACGAAGTTGCGTGATGAGTTAAGGAATTTATCTGATGTTAATAGGGAGTTGAAGAATGATGTGGAACGTTTGTCCTCTGAGCGTGATAAAGCTGCGGAGGAAGTGCGGACGAGAGGTTTAGAATTGGGCGTGTTGCAAGAACAGTTACAGGGAAAGGTTGACGATCTGGAGAGGGCAAACGAAGCCTTATCTTATGAGAAGAAGGAGAGCATTGAAGCTCTTGAGAGAGAGTTGATGGATGTTCTTGTGCAATTAAAGGGTTTGGATGGTGTGAACGTCGCATTGGAAGCCCTTATGGCGGATAAGGAGAAGGAGTTGGCCTTCCTGAGGGCGCACTGCGAATTGTGGACGGACCCAACGGAAGTGAAGGAGAAGGTTGTAACACGCCATGTTAGAGTATTTGACGGTAATGGATGGGAAAAGTTGTTGCGTGAACGTCCTGAAGCACTTATGGCAGCCTTTGTTATTGATGCCGGTAATGCGTGTCACGTTCCAGGTGACCAGATTAATCAGGTTTCCTTTTTCAACGACAAGTAGTGAAAGCAAACGGAATGTTTTAAAGGAGGATATTTTTTTTCCTTTTCTCTTTTTTTTTCTTTATTCTTTAGTGTACCTGGATCGCTTGCATAGTTTGCCAATTTGTTGTCGTGAAACAATTAACAGAAGGAAGTTTCGTTATGGGTACATACTTGGGAATAAAAGTTTTCGGTGTGTATGCATGATTAGAATGAATTTCTAACATCTAGTATCAAGGCATTTCACTTTCATTGTATTTGGTTATATAGTAGCGTGGGAGTGATGTCTCATGTTTTTTCTTTCTGAATTGGGGAATTATCAATTGTTTTCTTTTATTTCCTTCTTGATGCTTCACGATGCCCTTAATTTATGTAATTTTTTATTTATTTCTGTCTTTCCAAACGCTGACCTGTGAAGGGCATAACGGGAAAAAAAAGTTACTGACGGTAGAATATTACTTTGTAGAAGGTGCATACAATTGCACTAACCTTTTGCTGCCAAGAATGTTGGTATTGGTATCTGTTCTTCCTCCTACTACTATTCCTCTTGAGCACTGATATAAATTCTTCAAGCAGGTATGATCCCCGTTCTCTTTTTTTCTTTCTTATTGTCAAAGAGCTCCCTAACAATGTTTGTTGGCCGATGGGTCTACAGCAAAGGGAGTAACGTTAATAGTCTTATTCATTCTGAATTAATGCAGAAGCGAAGCGAAGGGGATGAGGGTTTTACATCCACTTCCTTTGGTTGTGTGCTGTTTCTCAAAGATGATGTTGTAGACTGTTTACAGGAAGAAAGACCAACAACTTCTGTCCCGTACACTGGTGGAGATCTTCTTGACGCTGTCGTGCATTGGGCACGTGGTGGTAAGGCTTCACAGAATGAAAATTCTTCACCTTACATATTTCGGGATCGTTCGTCTTTTCCCTCCGCCTCTTCAGGGCCATGGACTGTAATCGAGCGTTGTATTGGAGATCCTTGTAGTTTTGGTGTAATTGCCGGATTTGTTTCTCGTCACACCTTGAGTGTAGATAAAGGTGATAATGGTACTGGAGAAAATGTCAATGGCAACCCTCACCAGCATAGTTGTGGTGGTGGTCTTTTGTGGGAGTGGTGTGAATTGATAAACTGTGCCAGCATCTCACAACTTGCGCTTTATATGGACTCAGTAGTATTGTCCAAGAACGTGGAAGTTGTGTGATGTCTAGGGTACCGATTTTTTATTTTTCGCTTTTTTTGTTTTGAGTTTTATTTTGTGGGTTCTTATGCCCTTTGGCCACATGTGAACAAGCTTGTTTTCTACCTCACTCGTTGTTGTTGTTTTTTTTTTCTTTGGTCTTTTTTTCCTTTCCCCCCCCTTTCTGTTGGTTAAATTGTGAGCGGAGTGGAGGCTGCTTGTTCCTGTCTCGTTCAAGCTGGATTACAGTCTTGAAGAACATGCCTGGAAAGCGCCTGGTGAAAAATGGAGCCCGTGGTTCACAACAGAGTTACATGAATAAAGTGAAGTTTGATCCCTATCGCTACAAGCTGGATGATCAGAAGCTCCCAGCAGCTGTGGTAGGTACAATGACTAGTTTGTGCTGCCGGCGCTGTTGCGACATTCTTCAGTGGAAGGTGGATTACGGAAAGTATATACCCTTGGAACGATATCGAAAGTGCAACCGCTGTCAGGCGAAGAAAATTGCCCTTTCGTACCACCACATCTGCCAGAAATGCGCCATGGAGACGGGTCGCTGTGCGAAGTGCCAAAAACCACCGATTGTGGGAATTACGACAACTGGTGCAGAAAATGGCAAACACAATGAGCATGGGGAAAATGGACTAATAAAAAGAAAAGAGGAGAGCGATAAAGATGATTATGATGTGGAAGAGGAGGAACATGTAGCAAAGGATGATGCACCGAGCAAGTACACCTTTGTGGATCAGGAGGACTCTGACGATGAGTTTAAACCACTGCGCGGTTTGGACATTCGACTAGTAAAGAACAAAAAGGTAGCGGCGCAAAGACAACAGGAAAGCGATCGCATAGCTCGTCTGAGGGAGCGCGAGAGGCGAACAGTTCTTCGACGTGTAGCACAGGATTCGCAGTGTGATGCTGATGCAGATGCAGATGATAGTGATGAAGAGCTCTGAAGTGCGTTTACTGTAAGAGGAGCGGCAAGTAAACAGGTAATTCAGAAAAAAAAAATCAAAGACATGGAGAGAGAGAAAAAGTAAGTAAAAAAGAAAGAAAGAAAGTGTCCAGGGATTTTTGACAACTAAATCGCGTTTAAGTTGATTTACTTTCTGCGAGTATGAGGGATATGGTAATAATCAAAAAAAAAAAACTCTCCTTTTGTTTTTCTGTATGTAATGCAAAATGTTAATGAAAAAAAAATATATGCGATAAACTTTCTTAATTTACTCGAACTCAATTAGTTATTTTCATATCTTTTGTTTCTTTGTTAGGGTCTTTTTCTAATAATAAAGGTACATAGAGTTTTTACGTTGAGGAAAATGAGCGTAGTCGGAGCAACAAGTGGTGGTGGGTCTCTCTGTTTTCAACTCTTACTGTACTGTTCTTGTGGCTGGAGCTGCGTCTGGTTCATTGTTACATTGTCGCTTCTTATTTACAAGGGTACATTGCTGTACTTTCCACCTGCAGCGCAGCCAATGGAAATTGTCTCAGCCTTCCTACTGTTAATGGTAGATCTCGCTGCTTGTATTATTGGATCACGAGGAAATGTTACAGAAGAAACAACCTCGATGATTCTCTCGATTATTCTTCTTCTTGTTGCAGTCTTGGGGGCTATGTACTACATGTGGTTCCAGACATATGTTATGATGCTTGATTTGGCATTCTCTGCTACGCTACTTGGCTTTAACGGACTAGGAGTTCTAACTGGTCTTTACGGTGTGCAAGGAATACTATTCGCAAAGCGAGCACCACGACAAAAGTTTGCACTACCATCATCATCACTTCAGCAACAGGAACAAGAAAAGAATATGCCTGCGTTTCTTCGCGATCATATGGTGTGGCTGAAGAGTGACTAGTGCCATGAGGTGATGACATTTGTGTTTGTGTTTTTGATTGGTTGCTGAGTTGGTGAGTGAATGAGTGAATGAGTGAGTGAGTGAGTGGGCGAGGCACAGAAAGTTGATAAGGTTTATTTTGTGGAGGGGTTGTCTCCACTGTTTGATTTTGGTTTTTTATTTTCTTTTATAGTAGACATTTTTTTCTTTTCTTTAATCCCTTTTCCTTATTTTTGTCTATTACTAACCATATTGAAGAGCTTGTGAAGGTTACATAGCAGAGCGATTTTCTGCTGTTGGTGGCTGAATTCAGTGGTAAAAATAAGAAGGAGTACGGTATCTGAGGTGTCTAGGGTGGGTGGAGAGAGAGAGAGAGAGGGAGAGAGAGAGAGAGAGAAAACCCATTGTGAAAATGCGCCGGACGCCGTTTCTCTGTATCTCCCGGTCATGGCGGCCCCACTCGGAGCTCATCCAGGGCTGGATTGCCGGCTCCTCCAGTGAGCCGCGACAGCTGCAGCAGGCCCGTTCCTACATGTACGGCCTGCAGCTCGAGGAGGCGCTGGAGGAGGTGGAGGACGCGACGGATCTCGTCTACTTCATGCACCGCGTCTCGTACCCGGCGGGGAGTCATCTCGAGGCGCGCGTGGGGGACTTTCTCGCCGCCGCTGCCGCGCAGTGGACCCGCGAGGACCTCCTGGCGGTCGTCCGACGCCTGCGGGAGGCCCCCTCCGCCGGGCCGCTCTGGGCGCGTGTCCTTCTCGCCCGTCCGTGGCTCGTCGACCGCCTCCCCGCCCTCCTCGCCGGCCTCTCGCTCGAGGAACACATCGGCGTTGCCGTCGCCATATGGCAGGCACTCCTGCAATCTAAGCGAGACACCTCACGTCCTACACCCACCACCACAGCCCTTGCACAGCCGCTCGCAGCACTCACAGCCCAGCGACTCACAAGAGATAAAACAGGGCAGGGCGTCTGTCTTTGCGCCAAATTAGGAATCCCCCTGCGTGAGGAGAGCCTTGTCGCAATGCGGAGGTCTATTCTGGCACAAACTCGCAATGGGCTGAATGTGGCGCAGTTGGGAGAGGTGGCAGAGGCGCTTGCAACACAACGGTCAACAGATACTGAATGGCTGGAGGCTCTGCAAATGGCTATTTGCCAGAAGCCCCTTGCTAACCTGGAAGCACAGCACGTCGTAAATATTCTTTACGCAATAGCAATGGCCCCGTATACCCCAGTACATGTGGAATTTGAAGAGTTGTTGCTGCAACTCCTTCCTGATATGTCATTAGAGGCTAAACTGAGCTGTTGTGAAAGTCTTGCGATGCTTTCGGATGCTGCACATGGATTCCGTGATAGGCTTCGCAGATCTTTGTACTCTGTAACGAAGGGATTTATGAAGAGGAAACACA
Source organism: Trypanosoma melophagium (assembly GCF_022059095.1). Lineage (NCBI taxonomy): Eukaryota > Euglenozoa > Kinetoplastea > Trypanosomatida > Trypanosomatidae > Trypanosoma > Trypanosoma melophagium. Next base: position 35,188 of record NW_027125195.1, on the reverse strand, counting down.
ACAAGGAATATAATGAAGACATGATTTGGCAGCAACTGCGCGGTTTGTCGTTAATTGCGTCAAAAGAAGCAAGGGAATTACTTTTGGAACTTGAGGAGGATATGAAAGAAAATAAACAGAATCTAACACCAGTTGCAACACAAAGTCTTATTCGTTGCATGTGGGAATTACATGAATTTCCACCAGTACTTGTCTCACAGTGTAAGTTATCTTTTCTTCAAAATACATTAATGCCGTTTACTCAGGAAGATGCGGCCTATTTGCTTTATGCTTCCGCTCATGCAGGGGAACCTGCTGATGGAATTTTTTTTAGGGATGCGCTAAATCGCTTCGCTACCACGCGTAAATTTGATCGTCGAAAAAATAGGACTCAACAGACCAATGTGTTACCTATTTTAACCGTAATGATGGTTTTACGAGCATTTAGTGTTGCAAAGGGAGGACAACTCACAAGTGAGTCTAAGGTGTACACAATGTTGCGTGATGCGTTAGAGTATCATCAACGACAGGGTGCGATAAATATAGAGGATGCTATCAATATTCTTAGGTTGCTAGTTCAGTTAAAGGTGATAGACGCATCCTTTACAACGGCGGTACTGACTGGACTTTCAAAGTCTATATCAAGCATGACGGCTGTTCAAGCGAGTGAGCTATGTGACGTATTAGTAACCCTTAGGTCCCGTGACGTCCTCATGTTTCGTGCCCTGATTTCTCGTCTAGTGGAATTACACCCAGATCATGTGTGTATCACTAAGACTGCTTTTGCCGCGCGAAGGTTGAAATTTATTCCATACTTTCAACAGTCCGCGTTGGTTTCACAGATTACTTCACTATATGGCTGGAGTGTCTCTGACATTGTGTTGGTGGCGTCTGCCTGTGATGCAAAACAGCGTGAGGCTCTGTTGTCTCTACCAGGCTCCGAAATACTCGCAAAGGCCTCTGCAGAAGAATTGACAACGGTTGATCTCTTTTTATTGCTCTCTATTACTCCCAGAGATGAACCGCGGGTAGCTGCAATGGCAGAAACACTTAAGACTCGCCCCCCTATACCTGCAGGAGATGTTGAGGTTGAAGATGCATGGCGTGCCGTCGCTAACTGCGTGGGTGATACAGAGTCACTTGCGACAGTGTGCCGTACCTGTGCCGAGACATTACAAAGTGTTGATGAAAATATGCTTATGCGACTTCTTGAGGTGGCTTTGAAGGCGCCAAAACTTCCCAATATATTTTTTCGGGTTGTAGGAAAGTCGATACTACGTCTTGCAAATGGCATGACTGTTGAAAACGCCGTTAGCTGGTTGCAATTCTATGTTAACCGTCAAATTCGTGATGATAGTGTGGGTAAGGCACTTCTCGCCAAGACACGCACGCGTAGTAATTACGCAGCTGGTATAACGGATAAAACTATTCGAAAAGCATCTGCTATGTATGGGAAAACGTATACACTTCAACCCAAAGTAAAAAAACATGAAGAAAAAGTAGAATGGTATCCACTAGGTTCCGTTTAACCTCTTTTGCTCCCCCAGTTATTGCTGAGGTTGTTTCTGCTTAATTCGGACCTCCGCCACGATCTGTATATAAGGTGATATATATATCCCGAAAGGAATTGATGATGGATTGTGGTGGATATGATGATGGTGGCAGTGGTAGTGATAATTCTATTTCTCTTTCATTCCTCGTTTTTTTTTCCATCATGTCTAGTTGTTCCTCTGTATCCATATTTTTTTTTTGTTGTTCATGCTGCTGGTGTGTCTGTGTGTAATTTCTTCTATATTAATGGAGTATCTGTACATGTGTATTTTTGCTTTAGTATATATTTTTCTTTTTTAGTAAGATCTTCACTTTGCCGATGATGCTTGGGAGGAGCATGACTTTCCTCCGCTCCGCAAGAGAGGCAGCGAGTGTGTCACGTGAACTACAGAAGCTTCTATCTTCTTTACTTCCGTTACTCGATCCACCCATTCCGAGGGGGTCAACTATTTCTGCTGCGCACATCATTGTTGCAACAAGTAATAGTAGCAGTAAACGAAGTGGGAGACACTTGCATGACTGCCCTGTACTCGCGCGTACTTTGCCACTTACTGCCATGGTGGATCACGTGGCCTTTATGAAGCGTCCATGTCTTTCATGCCTTAGGAAACGTATCCATTTTCTCGCGTCTGAGGAGTTCTGCAAGAACCTTGAGCAGAAATGCAAACAGGACGGTGGTATTGTACCACCAGAGTGGGAAAACATTGTAGTAAAGCAGTTTGGCACCCTTGCAAATCTTGAGAAGGAAATTGTGATGTACGCAACAAGCCGACGTGAACCCGGATGGACATGGCTTGTATTTGATAAAGAGCGTGTTGAGGGGCATCGTCTCGTGGTAATGAATCTACCTGCTAATCGTACACCCCTCATATTGGGTCTTTGGCCGTTGGCAGTTATCAACATGACAGAGAGTGCACTATTGTCTACATTGGAGTCTAAACCAGCTGTGGCTAACGCAAAGGTGACACATCCGTCGTGGTCTCGTGCGGCACGTAATCCATTAGCTGCAGTAACAGCGACAAGAAGTGTAGGCCTTCTTTGTACACCCGCAGATTTCACAGCTATCAGTAGTAAAGGTCTCTCTGACCTGCGTAAGCAGGTTGTCCAAGAGGCGGTATCGAAGCTTAATTGGAACTTTATTCTACAACAATGGCAACAGGCAGAAATTTATTATAGTTCTGCTGCTCGTGAAGAGAAAATTCGTGCTCAGCGTACTAAACTTGAGCGAGAAACTGCTTTGGCAGCGATGAGTAAGCTACGAGATAGTGGGGCTACCATTCTCACATCTGACAGTGTTGAGATTACAACAGGAGGTAGTGATAAAGGAACTGTGAAAGTGGATAAGAAAGAAGGAGAAAAATTGTCTAGCCAGACGACACAGAAATCGACAGTAAATGTTGAGGAAAAGACTACCATGACTAGCGCAACAGTAGCAGAAAATAAAGGGACATCAACTGAGACCGAGAACACTGGAGTTGATGAAGATCCAAAGTCCGCGCAACTGGCAGATGGTACGTGGCAGTATTTGTACAAAAATGGTGATGTTACCCTCTTGCGACCTGACGGTACACGAGTCTTTAAAAAGAGCGATTTGACTACTACAGCCTTTGCCGATGGGAGCACACTTTATGAATATCCCAATAACACCTCTATCCTTGATCGTGTAGATGGGGTGCGTATAACAACCTTCGCAGATGGCACAAAACAGGAAGAACGTTTAAAGTGAACCTTCTTCACACTTGAAAAGAGAGAGAAGGAAACAGAAAAGGAGTAGGGGTGGAGGCGGACTGAGAAGGGAGGACTCCTAGTTGCCGATCAGCTCCGTGTGGGGAGGGAAAGAAGAAGGAAAAAAAAAAAAATGAGACACACACACACACACACACACACGCAAAAAAAAAATACAGAAGGAAGGGAGAGACACTATTGGATATAACTCGCGTTTCTTTTTTTTCTCGTGTTTACGTGTGTTGGAGATCTAAAGATCTCAAATGATCACTGTAAAGCATTATCGTTTTCTTATTTTCACACCCCGATCTTTTTCCCTTTCGATACTCTATTCCACCGTATTTATTTTTCCTCTTCCTTTCCCTTTCCCCTCCCTTTTTTCTTCCTCTTCTTCCTCTTCCTTCTTTTCTTTTTTCCCGCCTCCCAAACAATAACACATTGTGTTAATAACATAAAGCCCAGGGCAATGTTTGCATGCTCGCGCCACCACTTCTCCGCTGCGCCTCTGTTGTGGTTCGGCCGCCGCGGTGTGTGTGCGGTGCCACATCCGTCAAAGCGTCACCGCGGCGGTGAGGACGCCTTTTTTGTGCACGCGAACGGCATTGGCGTTGCCGACGGCGTTGGCGGCTACGCGCGGTCCGGTGTGGACCCGGCGGTGTTTACACGCAACGTGATGCGCTTCACACTGCGGGCACTGCAGGACGACGGCGAGCACGGCCGCATTACTGCCCTTGAGGCCCTTAACAGTGGATTCAACGAGGCGCAGCGGCAGCGACAACCCGGTGGGTGTCCTGTTGCACTCGTCACACTTGTCAATGGGCGTTTCGCGTCGGTGCTGAATCTCGGCGACTGCGGCGTTATTTGTCTGCGCAGTTCAAAACTGTTTATGGCAACGGAGGCGCAGCAGCACTATTTTAACTGTCCATACCAACTGCCAGAGGACCCACCGTCGGCGGGAGATCGCATGACATTAGAGGTGAATGAGGGGGACGTCTTTTTGTGTGCCAGTGATGGACTGCTAGATAATGTGGAGGCGAGCGATATCGTACAACACCTAGGTGATGTTCAGCAGAACGGATGTCAGCGCGTTGCGGAGTTACTAGCGGAAAAAGCCTGCAAGAATGGGGCTGATAAAAATTTGGATTCCCCTTTCGCAAAACATGCAAGAAGTGTGGGTTTCCGCTACACCGGTGGGAAACTGGATGACGTTACAGTTGTCGTGGCACAACTGACACGACTTGATGTGGAGCCAAATCCCTGTCCATCTCTTATTACGGAACTTCTTAAGATTCCCAACGAATGATGCCGCGCCCATGGCTTGAACTGTCACTGAGGAGAAGAAAAAACCAACAAGAGCAAAGACATTGCTATTCGAATGCACAAACAAACGGAAAACGAAGAAAAAAAAGGAAGAGAATAAAAGGAAGAAAATATCTAAGAGGTAAGGAGGGAAGCACGCATATGATTTGTTTCTTGGACGCTGTTTTTTCTTTCCTTTTGTAATTTGTAGTGCTTCTGCAATAGCCGAAAGTTATAATAATAATAATAATAATAATAATAATAATAATAATAATAATAATAATAATAATAATAATAATAATAATTATTATTATTATTATTATTTTTGAATATAATCTTTCCCCCCTCCTTCAAGATTATTTTTTTTTTCTATCTCTTCTTATCTTTTTCTGTTTTTTTTTTCTCTTCTCTCTCTCTCTCTCTCTTTATTTGATGGTTGAGATTGCTGTTGAGAAGGGTAGAGAAGGAAAGAAGAGAGAAAGCCAGGTAGTAGTGTTGGTGGTGGTGTGGCAATCATTGGCAGCCACAAAGACAACGACAGCAACACCCACCAGAGAAAGTAAAGGTTAAAATTATCATGGAGACAAGGTTCAGTGCTGCACTAAAACGTTGTGGACGATGTACGACATACCAGGAATTGTGTGATTGCTTTGATACGACGGTGCGTCCACAGTTAGAGGGATTTCTTCGTACCGCGTTGGTAAAGCCAGTTCGAGATCATGTGAGTCCGGCAGAGTGTAGTCCGCAGGTGGCACAACTGCGAGAGATGTTGGAAAACATGAACATTGGAGATGATGTGTGGTTCTTTTTATACCGTGCTTCCGCTACTTTTTTAGAGCGTTCTTCAAAGAAACGCACACGTGATGGTAATATAGACATGTCTACATTTGTTGTGAACGTATTTGTACTCTTTTACGGTCATGTACCACCAAAACTTTCAAGTCTCCATTTACAATGGGGATTCCTGCGTAGGGAGAAGTCACAGTATGAGGCGAGTGAATCCCATGTCCACTCTAACGCGGCAGAGCGGCGTAAAGCGTTAATGACATCTGTTCTTTCTGTCTTTTCTGAACGTGCCCATCGTCATTACTTCACTGCGTTGTGGATGCCATGTTTGCATCATGCCGCGGCTGCTTCACTGCATCTGCATTTACTACACCGTATGGGTGATGTTATTCTTCCGCACTTGACAAATCCGCTTGTTGTTGCTGACTATTTAAGTGGTTGTTTCGCCAGCGGAGGCCTTGTCGCCGTACTCGCCCTTCATGGAATTTTTCTTCTTGTGCTTGATCACGGTCTAGAGTATCCTCAGTATTACCAACAGTTATACACACTTCTTACTCCAGACGCCTTTTCCTCTCGCCACCGCTACGATTTATTCCGTCTCCTTGATTTGTCTTTGAGTTCTATTCGTGTGCCGTCATATGTGGCGGCAGCATTTACGAAAAAAGTTGCCCGTGTTGCAATGTTATCACCTTCACCTGTTCTATACTTTGTGCTTCCATTCATCCGTAAGATTCTTCAACGACACCCTAACTGCCTGGCGTTAATTCACCGCTCCACAAAGGAGGCAGTTATACCAGAGGATGACAAGGATACAGTTAAGGGAACAGCAGGAAATAGTGAAGACGCAAAGAAGGAGGCATGGCGTTTGACAGCAACACTATTTGATGGAAACGATCCATTTGTACCAGATGAGAGTCTTGAACGGTGTCATGCACTACACAGCACGTTGTGGGAACTTACCGCACTGGAGCGGCACTTTATCCCTACAGTGCCATTAATGGTTTCCGCCTTTGCAAGTACTGCGGAAGATCAGGCACCGCTGCGGTTTGAAAAAACATACGCGCGTCTCTTCACATCAGAAGTGACGCGGCCCATGTCCAAGTCACAAATGCCAACAGTCGCTTACCGTGAACCGGAGGAAGACTCCACGGACGCTATACTCCTTGTCTGAGTGATAAGTTCATCGACTAAATTACAATTACGCTAGGTATTCATATATATATATATATATATATATATATATATATATGCACGGTGATTCGTGTGTATTATATGCCTGTGTGTAAACTAGAAAGAAAGAAAGAAAGAAAGAAAAAAGAAAGTTGTCGTATAATTTTCTTGATGAGGGGGAAAAAAAAAAGGGAGAGAAATATGACGTGGTTGTTTCGCTGAGCTGAAAGTGAGGTGCTCTTATATTTTTATTTATTTATTACTTGCTTGTGTTTTTCTCACTAGTTATTTTTTTGTTTTCTTAATAACGTGACGTGAACGTTTACGACCAACCAAAAAAAAAAAAAAAAGCGTAAAGAAACGAATAAAAAAAAAAGAACATCCACAAACTGATTAAAAAGGAAACAAAAAGAGATGTGGCGATGGCGTTTGTGTAGTGGTGTAGTACAGAACCAACTGGTGGTTTGCAGTAGTCTCTCTCACTCCTGCCGTAGCAGCAGTACTGTGCAGCCACCGTCGTGGATTTCTCAGTTGCGTAGTGAGGCTAAACGGTCTGAAAAGGCCATTTCATACGATGTGAAGATATATGATGAGATGGCATGGCGACGACGGCGCTTCACCTTCGATAAGGATTTGTGGGATCCCTCTCGCATGAGTAGTATTGTGCGACGCCGACTGTGTCTCGGCAATGAAGAGGCGGAGTACACCGTTATTGGTGAGGTTTTCGCATTCCCAGATCGTGAAGACGCACCCGTTGTGAATGACCCGAACCACACGTGTAAAATACTATGGGATCATAACAGTCCTACAGAGAAGTTACTTATTCAGTTATCAGAACACTTTCCACCACTCTTGTGGCATGCGGTGAAACCTTCACTTGAGTCTTTAAAGCGTATCTTCAGTGAGTTTCTTGAAGTGGATACACAACATATGAAAAAATATCTTCCTTATTATGAGTCTATACAAAATTCGGTAGAGACGGCAACCAATGAGACACTCGCTGGTACACTGAGTCCTTCCAGTTTGAAGAACCGATTTGTAGAGGATATGCGTCGACGTGATCCTAAGACTATTGAGTTGGATTTCCCAAATGAACACAATCTTTTTCTTGGTACTGCACCACATTTTCGACTTGTGGAAGATAAAATGATGAAATCTAATCCGTTCGTCTTTGGTTGGCCACTGCTGCTAAGTGATGGTAACGAACACCTTGATGGGACACCACTACGTATGGCTGCTTTTCGTACAGTGTATTCTAAATCTATGCTGATGTTTCACACACGTTTGGACTTGCAGGTAGATCATCGACTATCTTGTCTTGAAGATGGAGACAATGAGGAAATACTGCTAGATGTCCCCATTTTCTGTACAGTTAATTATCCTCAAAATAACCGTATGTGTGGTGGAAGGCCACTGGTTCAGCGGTTTAACGATACTATGGGTACTTCGTACCCGCTGGATACCCCCGTTGATGTACTCGCTGCCCTAGCAAAAGAGAACACCGTAAAAGGAGTAAAGGAGTTACTTGAGGAACTTAAATTTCTTACAGCAGCATCTGAACGAACCCCAGAACCAGAACGCGTCTTTCGCATCTCTGAAGATCAGTTGAGCTCTAATCGTATTATTGGTTTACTTGCTTACACCATTATTTATCTTGCTTTGGTGAACTACGACCGTTTTGTTGAAGATGTATTTAATGTTTACAAGGGACACAAGAGTGATTTGGTACGGGTGGCATGCGCCAAGGGGGCACACATTGTTGAGCGTGCAGATCTTATTAAAGATCTTATTGCGGTAGAGCCAGAAGTACGTTGTAAGAAGTTGTTACAGGCATCCATGCATGGCGTTACAGAAACAACAACGACAGTATCTTAAAAAATACATTACACACAGGGAGAACGAAAAGAAGAAATAGAAAGAGATAATGTGGCACCACACATGCGTCACATCTTTTTCTTTCTTTCTATGTCTATTCACATATCTAGCTGTTTATTTATCTGTCTCTCTTTCTACGTATGTCTATGTCTGCTGATTTCTTATTCGTTTTTGTATCATTGGTCAGACAAGGCATATGATAAATATTTCTTCTTTCTTTCTTTCTTTCTTTTTTTCTTCTTTTCTTACCTCATTCTTTTTTCTTTTGATTTGGGTAATGTTTTGCTTCTTTGTTTTTTTCCTCCATTTTCCACCAATTCGAGAAACGCGTTTACATGCATCTGGGATATGGTACGATTTGACCTCAGTGAGGTGGTGAAGTCACGTGTGATGCGTAGTGTTACCTCACCCTTTTATAGCGTTATGCGAGAAGAAAGTACTCGTCAAGATGCGAACATTGAACATGGTCGTGCATCAACACAGACAAAAAAATTATGTAATCCACCAACTTTGCTGGAGACAGAACGTCACTACATATGTTTCCCACAACAAAACACTATAGATGTGCGAAAGGATCTTGATACCCCCACATCATTTTCTACCGTTACCCTTATTGGTGGTACTGGTTTTTTTGCCCGCTTTGTGGCAGAGCAATGCCTTAGACGTGGTATTAGTGTAACCGTCCTTGCTCGGGATCTTAACAAGGCGAAGTCGGTTTTTACCGCAATGAATGAACGCAGTGTTGCGAGTGGTGTGGATTTCACTGAGGAGCACCGTACAGATATTGATATTCCAGGTATTGGCTCCTCTGTGCGCTACACATATCGCACAAGGCCGGGGGCGGTGGCTCCACTTCAGGTGGAACTTCTCCAAGGCGATGTGTGTTTTCCCGAGGCAATACGACACGCCGTGCGGCAGGCCTCACTTGTGCTATACACAGCATCCGCAAAGAACCGTAAATATAATGATAAAAATAGTAACAGTAATTGGTTTTCGCGGTGTTTTCTTCCTGGTTGTGCCCAGGTGGATGTGGGTGGTCTACGCCACACTGTAGAGGCGTGCAATTTGGTGGATGCCCATCTCGTGGTGTTTGTACCGCTCTTTAACAGACCGTCGTGGATATCACCACTGCAGTGGATACGCAGAGCGTTACTGTATCCCCGTGGTTATCTAAAAGCCACACGGCAGCAAGAGCGTTTGCTGCTTAACGATGATGGGACAACTAGTACGTTGTGTATGCAGGGTGGCACCCCGCTTCGTTTCACACTGTTTCGTGTATGTAATATGGTGTACCCAACGTTTAATGAGCGTATGGTAATAGCCAAGAATAACAAAATCTCTGACCCTATTCATCTTATTTCTCTTCGTCGTGGGGATATTAACGCGAAGATGTTGGCTAATGTGATGCTACGCGCTGTGGCGCTTTGCCGTTCTTCGATTGGAAGTCGTCTTGACGTGGCGGGTCACATGCGACACGGTGTGGACTTGGCACATGTCGATAACCTTTTGCAGGCTTTACGGCATGAGTAAAGAAGAAAAAGAAAAAAAGAAAGGAAGAGGAAAAAACAAACAAACGAAAGGGGAAAATGAAAGTAAGAGAACTTTGAACAAAACGAAAGAAAGATAGAAGGATAGAAAGATGAGAGAAACGAGAAAGACAGCAATAACAACAACAACAACAACAACAACAACAACAACAGCCATTATCGGTATCTTCACAGGGGAAACAAAAAGACATGTTTCTACTTTGGGTATTCATGTCCTCATCCATCTTGTTGCTTTTGTTGTTGTTACTCCTACTGTTATGGTTGTTTTCTCTCCGTTTAATATAAACGTGTAACACCCCTTTCTCCTTTTCGTTCTCCCACTTTACTTTCCATTCCTCTCTATAAAAAAAGAAAAGAAAAAAAAGAAGAAAGGGAACATCCAATGTCTCTACTTCCCCGTGAAGGCTTAGCAGGGGAGGATTCACCCCATATAGAGAGTGATGATGACTCCAGTTCCTCCACACCGAGTTCGACTAATAATGAACACCCCGCTCTTGCCACGCTGAATGAAGTCTACAATATGACTGAACAACTGCAGCGGCAGGATGATGAGAGACACCGGATAGAAGAGCAGCAACGGCAAACGCAAAAAGAGGAAATGCGCCTTCGCCGTGAGGAACTGGAGGTACGCGTGACATCCGCACTTCAACGTCTCCGTAGCACGCACGAACCCACGGATGACTGGGAAGAAACTGGTGCAGGGACCACCACACTAAAGGTAGAGCAGCCAAACTCATTTGAAGATGATAAAGTATTGCGAATTAACAGGAAATATGCTGTCCTTCCCCGTAAAACGAGACTTTGGCATTTTCTGTATAATAATCTTCGATTCCTATTTGTTTCTTTGTCATATGCTCCTGGGATCGATCCGAAAGAGGTACACGCCGACCATGAGTACTACCAACGTGCGGAGTACAACTAAAATATCGAAAATAAACAAGAAAAAAAAGACTTGAGACACCTGTAATATAACATATTACCACGCTCCGTCAAAAGTACGGATATGAATTTGTTTACTTGTTTACATATTTATTTTATTTATTTGGTTTGCACGTGTATTTTTCGTTGCTGTAGGATATTGCATTTTTTTTTTTAATTCAAGCAATTAATATACTAGTTTCATTGAACCATTTTCAAACCATAACCTTCCATTTGACTTACTATAATACCACACCGTCTTCTTCCCCCCGTTCCAGTACGAATTCTTCCCTCCTTTAAATCACATTTTTCCCCATAGTATCCTTTTAAAGAGGAAAGACGATTCCATTTGGATTCACCTTTTTCTACAAAGGATTAAAAAACTCAAAATAAACCACTCTACCATAGCATTAGAACCATTCATTATGGTACCTGTACAAACTCTTCTGCAAAGGATGTTGACTGCAAAAAGGAGCACCACACAGCAGCAGATTCTTATCCGTGAAGAGGATATACGTACTATTCTCAGCGAAGTACGTGATGTGTTCATGTCCCAGCCCATGCTTCTAGAGATTAAACCACCAGTGCGTATATGTGGTGATACCCATGGACAATATTACGATTTGTTGCGAATATTCGAAAAGTGTGGGTTCCCACCATACTCAAACTACCTATTCCTGGGTGACTACGTGGATCGTGGTAAACATAGTGTAGAGACCATCACCCTTCTCTTCTGTTACAAGATTGTGTACCCTGAGAATTTCTTCCTACTACGCGGCAACCACGAATGTGCGAGCATCAACAAGATGTATGGCTTTTTTGATGACGTGAAGCGACGGTACAACATTAAACTATTCAAGGCCTTTACCGACGTGTTTAACACGATGCCGGTGTGCTGTGTGGTTGGTGAAAAGATCATCTGCATGCATGGGGGACTGAGTCCGGATTTGACATCTCTCGCCGCAGTTAATGAGATAGAACGACCGTGTGATGTGCCGGATAAAGGCATTTTGTGTGATCTGTTGTGGGCAGACCCTGAGGATGAAGTGAAAGGCTTTCTTGAGAGTGACCGCGGTGTGAGCTACCTGTTCGGCGAGGACATTGTGGGCGACTTCCTGGACATGGTGGACATGGATCTGGTGGTGCGTGCCCACCAAGTCATGGAGCGTGGCTACGGCTTCTTTGCGAGTCGACAGTTAGTAACCATCTTTTCCGCTCCAAATTACTGCGGTGAGTTTGATAATGATGCTGCTGTTATGAATGTTGATGAAAAACTACAGTGCTCCTTTCTCATTGTCTCCGCTCGCTGATAAGTATCACCTTGAATAAAGTATTTTGAACATGTCTTTTCTTTGTTCTAGCGCTATTGCTCCTGCTCTCTCAACGATCTCAGGCAAAAGGTGCTATAGAAGCTTCTATATTTTCTTGGGGAGCTTGTTTCCTTTCATTAAAATTGCTTTCCTTTCGGTGAGGATACCCTTTGTCATGAGATCTACCCTTTCTTGGTCACTTTGTTCTTTTTTTCTTTCTATTTTTGTGTGATATTATGTGATTTCTTGGATCTTCTGTATTCCTTTACTTTTCCTTGTTCCGTATTATCAATCAGGCCTGCAATGCCCAGGTGACTTATCCGTGGACTAGAGTGGTTGGTTGAGGGCACGCTGTAGAAAAAAGGTTCTTGTAATCCGGAGACATTGGTATTTTTGTGTTTGGGTGGGTTTGCATTGAACGTGGAATGAAAAAATAAGAAAATATATTGAGCAATTAGCCAATAATCATCAGTGTTTTATGGTGGTGGTGTTTTTTTATTTTTTATTGCATGGTTACTGTGTTACATGTATTTATTTGTGCTATTTTTTTCTTTTTTTGGTCTACCTCAATTGGTATTTGCACACTTCACACTTTCTTCAATTTCTTGATTGTGTTTTTGCTACTTGAGTGAGACGGTGTCTTTCTTCGTTTTTGTACGACTCCAATGTGTTGTGCGAAAAAAAAAAAAAACTTTTTTCTCCCCCTCCCAATCTTATTTATTTCTTTCTCTCTGTATACATATGGATGTATATGAATTGAATCGTTGCCTTTCTTTTTTTTTTACCCATTCCATCCCTTTTCTTCTTTTCTATACGTTACCAGTCGTGCTGAGGTGTATTTATTTGATCCAACTTAATACTCCTCATATAATAAAGTGCATTCTTGACCAGGAGATCCTGTTTTTCCACTCTTTACTCGTCTTTCCAGTCATACAGTCCCATTTCAGAAGGAAAAAAAAAAGAACAACAGCAAAAACATCAACAAAGGTAGTGTCAAGAGTAAAAACATATCTTTATTAAATTACTTAATTGTTTTTTTTGTTTTTAACGTAGAAGAAATTACATAGCCAAAGAGGGAAATAAGGCAAAAACTCCCATCAGAATATTGCCTATATTTAACAAGATGACCTTGGTACAAGGTCTTCTGGAAAAATTGCTCACCGTGAAGGGGAGCACCACACAGCAGCAGATTCTTATCCGTGAAGAGGATATACGTACTATTCTCAGCGAAGTACGTGATGTGTTCATGTCCCAGCCCATGCTTCTAGAGATTAAACCACCAGTGCGTATATGTGGTGATATCCATGGACAATATTACGATTTGTTGCGAATATTCGAAAAGTGTGGGTTCCCACCATACTCAAACTACCTATTCCTGGGTGACTACGTGGATCGTGGTAAACATAGTGTAGAGACCATCACCCTTCTCTTCTGTTACAAGATTGTGTACCCTGAGAATTTCTTCCTACTACGCGGCAACCACGAATGTGCGAGCATCAACAAGATGTATGGCTTTTTTGATGACGTGAAGCGACGGTACAACATTAAACTATTCAAGGCCTTTACCGACGTGTTTAACACGATGCCGGTGTGCTGTGTGGTTGGTGAAAAGATCATCTGCATGCATGGGGGACTGAGTCCGGATTTGACATCTCTCGCCGCAGTTAATGAGATAGAACGACCGTGTGATGTGCCGGATAGTGGTGTCTTGTGTGATCTGTTGTGGGCAGACCCTGAGGATGAAGTGAAAGGCTTTCTTGAGAGTGACCGCGGTGTGAGCTACCTGTTCGGCGAGGACATTGTGGGCGACTTCCTGGACATGGTGGACATGGATCTGGTGGTGCGTGCCCACCAAGTCATGGAGCGTGGCTACGGCTTCTTTGCGAGTCGACAGTTAGTAACCATCTTTTCCGCTCCAAATTACTGCGGTGAGTTTGATAATGATGCTGCTGTTATGAATATTGATGAAAAACTACAGTGCTCCTTTCTCATTGTCTCCGCTCGCTGATAAGTTTCGGCTTAAAGGAGGAAGGATTCGGTTGGTATGAGGAGGGACTCTGGTATTTGTAGGTGAATGAGGATTTATCGTGAATTCAGACAGAAAGTGATTTGATGCGGCGAAAAGCTGGTTTCCAATGACCTTATTTTTAAATCTTTCTGTGTATCTGTGGTGGTGGTGGTTTTTCCACACTATGGGTGGCTCGGATTTATGGTACGTTTTCATATATTTATTGTTTGTTACTATTTTTTATTTTCTTGTATATGGTTTACTATTACCGTGAGTGGGTATGTGAGTAAGCGTTTCTTTTTTTATTATGTTATTTGGTTTTTTCTCATGTGCTTTTTTGTAGTTTCCTCCCTTTTGTGATGATAAAGTCTGTGTGAAGGGAGACGGTATGAGTGTGCTGCAGCACAACATAGAGAGAGTGTGTTTCGTTGCCTGCCATCCGTTTTTTTTTTCTGTTTGTAAAAGGAAAAGTAATAGAAAAATTGATGTGAAGGTTTGTTTTCTCCTTTTTTGCTTGGTTTTTAACTGGAAATTGCTCTACAAGGAGACTACAAAAGGAGAAAAGGAAAAATAAAATAAATAGCCAATCAATGTTATGCATATTCTAATAAGATAGAAAATAAAATAAGAAAGGCAAGCGATCGTTGAGCTATTTCTGAATATCGAGGCTTTTTGTTAATAATTGTACTCTTGCTGTGGTGGGCATCTCTTACTGACATCGTTCCTCTTCCCACTTTTGTTTCCCTCTTCAGTTTGATGTCGAGGTTTCTGTAAGTTGATCTTTCAATCTGTACGTTAGTTGATGTCTTTTGCCTGTGTGACTGTGTTTATGTGTCCGATGTTTTTTTTCTGTTTTTTTTTTTGTTTTTGATCTCTTTTTGCAGTGCTTGCTTCATTACGTTAATAGGAAAAAAAAAGACATATAGTGCATGGGGATAAAAAATAACTAGCAATATTTGTACTTTTCTGTGGAATAATTTCTGTGAAACGGAGAAGCTGTAACCAGTCAATAAAGAACCTAAAAGAAACCTAAAGGCAAAAAAATATAATAATCACGAAGTTAGGAGGAGTTGGTATCCCCGCATTTTATTTCTGTATTTTCGTGCCTCTTAGAATGTATTAATATATATATATATATATATATATATATATATATATATATATATGCTCTTCTTTTCCCGGCGAAACAAATTAAGTGCTTTCTGTCATTATTGGCAATTGCACATGACACTTACCCCGTTACCTTCCTCTTTCGCCCACTTTTACTCTCACTTCTCAACCCTCCATCCCCTTGTCCACTTCATCCCTTTACCCTTCACTGACTGTTTTTTTATCACTTTTTTTTTCTCCTTTCTCTTTCACTTTCTCTACCTTTCGCATCCCCTACCGAAAACATCAGCGTGTGTAGTCATCACTGGTGTGAAACCAGAAAACCGAATATATATATATATATATATATATATATATATATATATATATATATATTATTGGCTTTTGAAAGGAACAAAACTATCTGTACACGCGGGAAATTGCGCTAAATAGTAGAACGGTATAGGAAAAACAAAGCCCAAGCAATGGCGTCAAACCTAGTACAAAGCCTCATAGAGAGGTTGCTCACCGTGAAGGGGAGCAGTATGCAGCGCCAGATTCTTATCCGTGAAGAGGACATACGGAATGTCCTTAATGCAGTACGTGATGTGTTCATGTCCCAGCCCATGCTTCTAGAGATTAAACCACCAGTGCGTATATGTGGTGATACCCATGGACAATATTACGATTTGTTGCGAATATTCGAAAAGTGTGGGTTCCCACCATACTCAAACTACCTATTCCTGGGTGACTACGTGGATCGTGGTAAACATAGTGTAGAGACCATCACCCTTCTCTTCTGTTACAAGATTGTGTACCCTGAGAATTTCTTCCTACTACGCGGCAACCACGAATGTGCGAGCATCAACAAGATGTATGGCTTTTTTGATGACGTGAAGCGACGGTACAACATTAAACTATTCAAGGCCTTTACCGATGTGTTTAACACGATGCCGGTGTGCTGTGTGGTTGGTGAAAAGATCATCTGCATGCATGGGGGACTGAGTCCGGATTTGACATCTCTCGCCGCAGTTAATGAGATAGAACGACCGTGTGATGTGCCGGATAAAGGCATTTTGTGTGATCTGTTGTGGGCAGACCCTGAGGATGAAGTGAAAGGCTTTCTTGAGAGTGACCGCGGTGTGAGCTACCTGTTCGGCGAGGACATTGTGGGCGACTTCCTGGACATGGTGGACATGGATCTGGTGGTGCGTGCCCACCAAGTCATGGAGCGTGGCTACGGCTTCTTTGCGAGTCGACAGTTAGTAACCATCTTTTCCGCTCCAAATTACTGCGGTGAGTTTGATAATGATGCTGCTGTTATGAATATTGATGAAAAACTACAGTGCTCCTTTCTCATTATTCCGGCAAACAGCTAGGTTCTTTTACAGGTATGATGATTGTTTGATATTATGTTCTACTTAGTGGTTATTTTTCACTTCCCTCCATGACCAATGAAATGAAGATTGTTTGCTAAACTGAAGGGGCATGAAAGGCAACTGGAGTTTTCATTATAATGTAAAAAGAAAAAAAAAGCGTGATAATGTTTTTTTTTTTTCGGCTTCTGCTTGCTCCCTTTCCTTCTCTGTTTCCCCACCCGGGGTGTTGGTAGGTTTCATATTGAGGCTGTGTACGCCTTTTTATCCTTCCTTTTTTGGTGTACAATCTTTGTGTTCACTTTAAGTTCTCTCTTCTGCAGTTCAGAAGTTTGTAGTGGTGAGTGGTTCGAGTATATTGGTTTTCCTATTGCCTTGATCGCTTTTGTGTAGTAAAGTAAATATTTGTACGTGCGTGTGTGTAATATGTTTATATTGTCTTTCTGTCTGTGTGTATGTGTATATGTGTGCGTTTCGTAAAGCGGTGTGGTATGGTTTCTCTTCTCATGGGTAAACTTCTTGTGTTGAAAGAAGTGGGGTATCTTTGGGCCTTATCAGCTCTCCGTCTTTCGCTACTGTGTCTTTACACATCTCTTTTTTTTTAGTTCCCGTTCTCTGTATATGTGTCAGTGTTGAAATGAATGATAATATACCTGCTTGTATTTTGTATTTGTGTGAGTATATGCTTTTTCGGAGTGATGTATCTTAAGACACAAATGTTGCTCACTGGTAATACAGTGTTGTGGCCATAGATGTCGATTAAAAATTCATCGTGGATCAATTGAACTTTCAAGGAATACACAGAAAAACAGGCGCACATATATATATATATATATATATATATATATATATATATATATATATACAGAGACGAACAGACCTAAACATATGCGTTTACTCACGATCACAATAACTTTCTCTTCTTACTCCTTTATTTATCACTGTTACTCATATTGCTTCTTTGATACCTTATTACTTTGTGCCAGTGTTTTACTTTCATGTAGCGTGATGATTCAAAGAGAGATGAAAGTGAAGAAGGGAATAAAGAAAAAAGGGATAAACCTTCATTATTGGTGGTATATCACATCGTTGTACGTGTTTTACATATATATCCCTCCTGTGATTTGTTAAAGAAGCTATGTGCATTTTTTTCTTAGTGACATATGAATGGCTGCTTTTGCAAAGCTCATTTTTTCGTTCTCACTTTGGGGTGGGGATTTAGGGCCGTGGTGCGTTGTGGAGAGGCATTTCGCTTTCTTTTCCCTTCTCTTTTTTCTTTGTTTTTCCTCTGTACTACGGTTTTCATTCTCGCGGCTTCTCATCTCTTCATTTATTATTATTATTATTATTATTATTATTATTATTATTATTATTATTATTATTATTATTATTATTATTATTATTATTGTTATTGTTATTATTATTATTATGTAGATGTGGAGGAGGTGGGGAAATGGGATGCTCCCGCAGCAGTTGCTATTGCATCTTCACAGCGTCTTGGCTTTTTGACGTCTGGTTTGTTGGTTGTGCAGAAGCGATTTCTTTTGTTTTTCTTTTCGCTTTTCATTGCCATATTTTCCACCCTGACTTCTTTGTACGTGTATGTGTATATATGTGTGTTTTCTGTGTATTTTGATTGTTTTGTTTCAATTTTTTTCCTTTTATTTCCCTTTTACCCTTCCTTCCCCAACATTTCCACGATGCATATGTGTGGGGGTGGGGCTTGACACTGAACAAAACCTGAAGAATGTCAGTAGTCGCAACCATCCATGGAATAGAAGAGGATGAACGAAAGAATCGATGAGTGAATGAATGAACACAAGTAAAAGGTATTTCTCTTCTGTTTTCTTTTTTCTGGCGGTGTAGCTATGTATCACACTAAAAATGTCGCCTCGTAAAATGAAGTAAAAGATTTAAAAAAATGAGGAAGTAGGGAGAGCGAAAGGAAAAAAAAGAAATGTTGTGATATAGATTCTTGCAATTTGCGTTCATTTTGACGCGGGATATCTCCGTGGGAATAAATTCTGTACATCTATGTATGTAAATATATGCATATTTATGTTACATCTGTGCACAAAAATACTCCTTTTTTTCGTTTTAATTTTTTTCTTCTTTTGGCTATTCTAAAGCTTCGTTGCGATTGTGTGGTTCTGTATAGTTTCACTGGAAAGTAAACTCTGGCTGGGTGAGGGGCCTACACATAGGTGAAAAAGCATAACCAAGCAGTATAGACTCTTTTTTTCTATTTCTTTGCTTCAAACAACTTCCAACCCACAACTAAACGGAAACTAAAGGAGGAAAAAAAAAAGACATTGCGTTGCGCAAAACCCAAAAGCCCGTAAACTACCGCTGAGGGTATCAACACGAGGAGAACGAAATTCGCACAAAAAGAAAAGAAGTAAAAGACACAATTGGGGTACTTATGGTTTTGCTCATGCAGACACTCATCGAAAAACTTCTTATGGTGAAAGGAAACGCTGCACAGCAGCAGATTCTTATCCGTGAAGAGGACATACGGAATGTCCTTAATGCAGTACGTGATGTGTTCATGTCCCAGCCCATGCTTCTAGAGATTAAACCACCAGTGCGTATATGTGGTGATACCCATGGACAATATTACGATTTGTTGCGAATATTCGAAAAGTGTGGGTTCCCACCATACTCAAACTACCTATTCCTGGGTGACTACGTGGATCGTGGTAAACATAGTGTAGAGACCATCACCCTTCTCTTCTGTTACAAGATTGTGTACCCTGAGAATTTCTTCCTACTACGCGGCAACCACGAATGTGCGAGCATCAACAAGATGTATGGCTTTTTTGATGACGTGAAGCGACGGTACAACATTAAACTATTCAAGGCCTTTACCGACGTGTTTAACACGATGCCGGTGTGCTGTGTGGTTGGTGAAAAGATCATCTGCATGCATGGGGGACTGAGTCCGGATTTGACATCTCTCGCCGCAGTTAATGAGATAGAACGACCGTGTGATGTGCCGGATAGTGGTGTCTTGTGTGATCTGTTGTGGGCAGACCCTGAGGATGAAGTGAAAGGCTTTCTTGAGAGTGACCGCGGTGTGAGCTACCTGTTCGGCGAGGACATTGTGGGCGACTTCCTGGACATGGTGGACATGGATCTGGTGGTGCGTGCCCACCAAGTCATGGAGCGTGGCTACGGCTTCTTTGCGAGTCGACAGTTAGTAACCATCTTTTCCGCTCCAAATTACTGCGGTGAGTTTGATAATGATGCTGCTGTTATGAATATTGATGAAAAACTACAGTGCTCCTTTCTCATTATTCCGGGTTAGCACAACGGTTGGAATGTTACAGATGTTATTTTACTTTCTGCATACACAGTTTTTTTTATATTTACTTACGTGTCTATAAATACATATATATGTAATTCCACGGGGTTTTTTTCTATGTACGTGTGTGTATGCCACTCTATGGAAGTAAAAAGTGTTGTTTCTGGACGTGGTACATTAGTTCTTTCTGTGTTTCTGCGTTCAAATTGCAACTGTTTTTTTTTTCCTTTTCCCTTGATCCATCTCTTTGATCTTCTTGCTGTAATACATATAATACATAATACTTATACATGTGGTTGAGTTTTGTCTGTTTCGCATTGTTTTTGTGGGCTTACCAAATTTTATTGGGGTCCCTATTTCCTTGAATGTCTTTGAGAGAACTTTTTTGTGGTCCACTTTAACCTGTGAACTTATGTGCACAGGTTAAAGTGGAGCGATACTGCAGCCTGTTTTCCATTCCTTCACCTGTCCTTTTTATGCACTTGAGGCTGCTTGTGGCGGGAGTTAATGTGTTTTTGATGTGCTCTTTTCGAGTTTATTTTCCTCTCGTCTGGTTTTACCACATTGTGAAGTTATCCGCACGTTATGGAACCGGCTTTTGAATTTTTTGTTTCTTTTTGCTTTGTGATTCTCCTTACGAATGCTAATACTACCAATGGTGCTAATATATTTACTACTGCTAGACCTTAACACTGTTAGGGTTTCTTGATTTCCCCCCCCCCCCCCCCCCCAAAAAAAAAAAAGAAACCAGTTCACTTTCTTATTTATACTTTTTCTTCTTCTTACTTGATCCATAGAAGTGGAGAGATTGGAAATGTGCGCATCTTCTGCAGCACTTCTTGTAGACTTTGATTGGACCCTCTCTTATGGGCTTGCTACTGGCTCTCTTTCTAGTTCCGCTCTCCGTCATGTGACGGCGAATACGGTTGCTAGCGAGGGAGTTGGAGATGAAAACAATACACAATAATAATAATAATAATAATAATAATAATAATAATAATAATAGTAATAATGATAGTAATGCTGGTGTGCCGCTCCTGCAACTGGCGAGGGAGTTGGCCCCCGCAGATCCAGCAGAGGCTGAATTCCCCACCTGCCCACGGCCGCCTCACGGTCACGTGCTGCTGGAGATAAATGGCGGGGAGTTGGATGGCCTCATAGAGGCGCTGGGGGAGGCCATTGGGGCACGGAAAGATTTATAAGGAGTTTTTGAATTGGGGAATTGAAACTTCTCCAATTCTTCTCCTTCCTTCTTTTTTGGTGGAATTCGTATCCGGTGTGGTATAGTGGCTAGAACAAGCGGCTCTCACCCGCTAGACCCGGGTTCGATCCCCGGCATCGGAATTTTTTCCTTTCCTTTTCCCACACACTGTAATTAAGAAAAAAAACTCTCTTTCTAGAATTTATCATGATACCGGATAAAACAGATAATCTGCCTGATAAACAAAAAAAGAGTGGAGAGTGGAATTTTGTTTCGCACCTCTGTTCTGTGGTTTGTCGAGATACATCCGTAGTTAGTTAGCTGGTGATTATTTTGCATGAAACATTATTTATCTCCTTCTCTTTGTCTGTGTGCACTTAGCACACTATTATTATTATTATTATTATTATTATTATTATTATTATTATTATTATTATTATTATTATTATTATTATTATTATTATTTCTTTTCCGTTGCTTCGTACTCCATGTCATTGTAAATTTGGAAGGCAACAAAAGGAACTCCTTCCTTTTTTATTTCTTCTTATTTTTTGAGCCATCAACTCGTGTTGAGGCAGACAAAAGGCGTTCCTTGTATCGTTGGAAAGGGTTGGGACTAAGAGAGATATTAAGTAATCTACTAGTGCTATAGAAGAAAAAAAAAATCAAATTATGAATGTGGATAATCATGCAGCTGATGGGGGTAAGGACCTTTTGGAATGTGTCCTCCGATTGCCTCTTCCAAGTGCTGAGTCGGCGCACATCATGATGCAAGTGCTACGTGTGGAAACACCTGTCGCAGGTACCACAAAGGATGTTCAGCTTTGGGCAGATGACACCACACGTTCCACAGTATATATTAAAGTAGAATCAGTACAGGAACGTTCGTTACGCGCTGCAGTTGGCGGTATTTTAGAACAGGTGAAACTTATTTTAAGGACAATGGATGCGTTTCCTGTTGTGGCACAACATGCCGCGTAAGTTGAGCAAAGACAGTGACTATTCTTCATACTACTCTCTCTCTTTACGTGGAAAAAAAAGAGTGTTTTACGAGATTCAGATGTTTTTTTTTCTTTTTTGTTTGGTATGTTTATGTTATTCTCTACAAATACACCGGTGTCTTCATTTTAATCCATTTTTACCCGTTAGGATTTTACTGTAAAGAATTAAAAGAAATTAATGTCTGTCAAGGACGTCAGCAAGAAGAGTGCCGAACTGGAGAGCAAGCTCAAGGGCAAGCTGTTCCTGGGCGGCGCCAAGCCGTCTGCAGAGGACGTGAAGATGTTCAGCGACCTGCTGGGTGCCGGGAACACATGCGTGTACCGCTGGGTGAAGAACATGGCCTCCTTCACAGAGGCAGAGCGCAAGGCGTGGGGAGCCCCAGTGAAGGTGACACCCCCGCCGACTGCTGCCCCTGCGAAGGTGACACCCAAGAAGGCAGCCCCCGCTCCGGCGAAGAAGAAGGAGGAGGACGAGGATATTGATCTCTTCGGTGAGGCCACAGAGGAGGAGAAGGCGGCACTTGAGGCAAAGAAGCAGAAGGACGCCGACGCCAAGAAGGCCAAGAAGCAGGTGATTGCCAAGTCATCCATTCTCTTTGATATCAAGCCGTGGGATGACACCGTGGATCTGGAGGCGCTTGCGCAGAAGCTGCACGCCGAGAAGCGCGACGGTCTGCTATGGGGCGACCACAAACTTGTGCCAGTGGCGTTTGGTCTGAAGAAGCTGCAGCAGCTAATTGTCATTGAGGACGACAAGATTTCTGGTGATGATCTCGAGGATCTCATCATGTCGTTTGAGGATGAGGTGCAGTCCATGGACATTGTCGCCTGGAATAAGATTTAAACGCCCCCCATTGTTGAGAAAGAGGAGAAAAAAAGAGAAGAAATGCGAGAGAACGGAAGAGGATAAAAATAAAAAGGAATAAGTTGGGATAGAGGAAACATGGGGGTGGGAGATTAGTTATCTTTCACTGTCATACATTCTTTCTCTTTCTACATATAAATAATGATTTTATTCATCATTTGAGGTAAAAGTGATAAGGAGCCCAAGTCGTCAAAGATCAAACTAAGTGTATCCCTATTATTTTTTTTTTGTGAGATGTAGTAGTATGTTTTCTTTTTTTAATTCCTTTTATTTGCTTTTCTCCTTTTTTTTTTTCTTTTAAACCTTATTATGGCCTATGGAATTTAATATACCCCCACTATCACCCGTATCTACATATACATGCATAAACACAAGTAGAAGTTAGGTCTAGAAGAGCAACGGAGCGTGCTTTTTCTGGAAGTTGTGGTGAAGACACTTCATCCATCAACAGCCTTTTTCCTACTTTTCTTCCGTTTCGTCGTCTCAGACTCTTTTGTTTGTGTGGGCTTGGTGTATATACCTTCTCTTTCTTTCACACACGTATACGCACACAGCCATACATATACGCGTAAATACTAGGTGTTCCTTTATTTCATTGCTTCTTCGGTACGTGCTGGTTTCGCTTTGTTCTTCTTTTTTGTAAAGACGAGTGCGGACACTAATATTACCCTAATAAAAACAACGACGACAACTCTAAAGCATTAATTTGAGAAAACGATAACGACACCGGTAGGTGAGTAAAATATGTCAGCAGTGGTCACCCGAAAGCGTAGTCGTTCCCAGTCAGCAGAGAAGCAGCAACAAGAACGCCGGGATACAGCTCACCCGTCTAAGCGTGACAATGTACATGAGGATGAGAAGTCCGCCATACGACACTTAGTGACGTCCATTCTACAGGACTGGCAAGGCGCACAGCGACTTCTCAAGGAGGACATTATACGTACTGTCCTACGCCGTGTACGTCCGGTGCTTATGTCACAACCTATGTTGGTAAATTTGGAGGCCCCTGTTAATGTGTGTGGGGATATTCACGGTCAGATTAATGATCTCGTAGAGATTTTCCGCGCCGGTGGTATGCCACCCGCATCACGATACTTATTTCTTGGAGACTACGTAGATCGGGGTAAGTATGGTACTGAAGTGATTACTGTCCTTTTGGGATTGAAAGTGCTATACCCTGATAAAATGTACGTCTTGCGCGGTAACCATGAATCCGACAGTATCTGTAGAATTTACGGCTTCTTCGATGAGGTTAAACGACGTTTCTCAGTGAAGCTATTTAAGGAGTTTACAGATGTATTCAACTGTCTCCCTATTGCCGCCCTTATTGAGGAGATTGCGCTATGTATGCATGGTGGTCTGAGTCCTGAGCTGCAGCACCTACAGCAGATCAACCAAATCAGACGTCCACTGGTGGTACCAGATATGGGATTGGCGTGTGATCTTCTCTGGTCCGACCCGGAGGAAAACAGCAGCGGTTGGATGCAGAGTGAACGCGGTGTGAGTTACACATTCGGCGAAGATGTTGTGCGGCGCGTGTGCGAGAAGCTGAACATCGACATTGTGCTGCGTGCCCATCAGGTGGTTGATAATGGCTACGCCTTCTTTGCAGATAGGAGGCTCGTGACGATATTTAGTGCATCAAATTACTGTGGAGAGTTCACGAACAGCGGGGCCATGATGGTAATGGACGAGACGTGCAAATGTAGTTTTCAGATATTTAAGCCGCAGTACTAAAAGGATTTTTTTTTGTGTATGCAGGTCTAATGAAATATATTTTTTTGTCAGTGTTTTTTTAAAAAATGAAATACGACAAAAAAAAAGGAGAATAATAAAACGCTTATGTGTGTAAAAGTGAGTGAAAAGAGACATTGAATAGATATGACAGCAACAGAGGAAGAAAAAAAAAGACAAAGAAAAAGAAAGGAAGGGGTGAAGAAAAAAATGGAAGAAGTGTTTAAACAATAAAACGAAGAAAGAATGGGGAGTTGGAAAAAAAAAAGAACATGAAAGATATGGGCGAATAAGAAAAAAAAAAAATGATACATTGAAGGAAAACATAATAGAATGAAGGAGGAGATCACAAAAAGAAAAAAAATAAAAATAAAAAACAAATATAAAGCGAATAAAACGAAGAAGAAAATATGAGGAGCACATTTATTTTTAAATGTTTATTGTCAGGTTCAGGAAGACACACTTCTTTATAAAGAGATGTGCACACTAATGTCTTTTTCACTTTTTATTATTGCTTCTCCTTCTTACACTGATATGAACACCCATTCACATCATCATAATTACATTAATTATTAGGTAATAGGAAAATGAGAATGTATGAGGTAGAGATTTCCACGGTAATATACACATTTCTTTACCACTCACTCCATTTCTCTATTTTTTTCCCTCTTTCTGTATTGGTGATTTTTTGTGGGGTGGGCGTATCCATTGCTGTGTCTCTCTTTCTCTTTTTCTGTGTGTGTGTGTGTGTATGTGTAACTGTCGGATGGGTTACCTTCGTTGCGGCTATTGGACATTCACTTTAGCTGGTGTGAGGTTTCCGTGACATTAACTCATCATCCTTCATTTTTTTCTCTTCCATGATTTACTCTTCTTTTTTTTTGTTGTTTGGCCTTCTTCACTCTTTTTCCTTTTATGTTTTTTTTTCCCTTTGTTCTTTTTTTTTTTTGAATTGGTTTACCCTTTCCTGTTCCATTCTTTATTGACTGTTCCCTCCCCTATTATGATAGAGTCATTAATGCCACATCTACCCCCCCTCTCTCTCTCTCTCTCTCTTTCTCTTTCTTTTTTTTTCTCTCTTCCTTGCTGCTGTCAAAGTCCAGGAGTCATCGGTGACGAGCCAAGCGCACACCCATACGTATATATACATATATACACACACGCACCGTGCGAAGAACGAATAATCCTGCAGAATGGTATTGCCTAGCCGAAAGAATGTAGACCGCTGCACTCGCAAGGGCGCCGGGAAACACCGACCCGACGTGGTGGTTGTTGATCTGAAGAACCACGTCCTCGGTCGCGCCGCGGCCATCGTGGCGAAGCAGCTGCTGCTCGGAAAGAAGATCACCGCCGTGCGCTGCGAACAGCTCAACATTGCCGGAACGGAGATCCGCAACAAGATCAAGTACCTCCAGTTCCTCCGCAAGCGCAAGCTGTCAAACCCGAAGCTCGGACCATTCCACCACCGCAGCCCCTCAGACATTTTTGTCCGCACCGTCCGCTCGATGCTCCCACGCTACACCAAGCGTGGACAGAAGGCCCTCCGCGCCCTCGTCGCCTACGAAGGCGTTCCCGTCAACGTTGTGCGCACCGGCGGCCGTGTGGTGATCCCAAAGGCGCAGCGCCACTACTGCTTCCGCAGCGAGCGTCCCTACACTGTGTTGGGCAACATGTGCAAGCATGTGGGGTGGAAGTACAGCGAGGTTGTGGAGAACCTTGAGAAGGCGCGTGTGGAGAAGGCAACACGCCACCACAAGAAGACAGAGAAGCTGCGCAGCGCCTGGAAGTCTGCCCGCAAGGAGGCTTTGTCAAAGATGCCTAAGAAGAACGTGGAGGTGCTGAAGAAGTTTGGCTACGCATAATTCAGGGTTTTGATGCACCAAGGGCAGTGTTGGGATGTTTTCTTCCACTTTGTGGTGACACCTAGACCTTACACTTCATTTTCATTTTCATCTTTTGAGGACAGCAAAGCACAAAGCAATACCCTTGTTTCTCTGCTTCCTTTTATTTTTTCAGTATTTTGTTCTTTTCTGTTTTTATAGGTTTTCTGAGCGCCTTCAGGAATGGAGACCCTCTTTTCCTACAGTTTTTGACATCAAATTTCTGCCTTTCGTTTTTTTTTTCTTGCCCTGTGTTTCTCTTGAAATATATAATAATAATAATAATAATAATAATAATAATAATAATAATAATAATAATAATAATAATATTATTATTATTATTATTATTATTATTATTATTATTATTATTATTGGGTTTTGAATTCCTTTGAGCTACTCCTGTTGTGGTTGCCTAGGAAAAGGCAGAAGGAAGAAAAGGAGGAACGAGAAGGGAAACAAGGATTTGACGCTTGGGGGTGCGCAAAACAAGAAAAAAAAAAGAAAAAGGAAGCGAAAGAGAGAAAAATAAAAATGAGTAGGGAACCGCATGGCGTTAACACAAACAGTGGCGCCCCACAGCGGTATGCTGCGTCTAACAGAGGTGCCCCGTACCAACGCAACCGTCCTCTTGTAGTTGCCAACGGTTCTAACACACCAGTTCCTCAGACAGAAAGTAGCAGTCGTGGTCCCAGGCGTTTGACATTTAATAACTTTGCCACATTTAATCCACGTGAAAAGAAGCTTCCACCAGATGCTAATGCACAGGCGGCTTTAAATACAAAACTTTGGCAACTGTCTGAACGAGCTTCCTTTTACTGCAATAAATGCCGTCGTGATAACATTATTTCTGACTCACTCGGTGTAGATGCAGTGCATCATGTAATGCTATGTACAAGGTGTTTTACTCGCATTATTAGACCTCGTACTTACCGCCCCAGTCGCGTTGTACCTTTTCCATCTCTTCTTTCATGGCTCAACTACAAACCACTGAAGGTAATGGAAATGACGGATGACGTTGTCAGCCGCCCTGCTGAGGCTGTGGCACCATCTGGTGAGCGCATAGCTGTACCAACTCTTGGTGGAGGTGATCGTCCAACACGTCTTCAGAATCTTCCCGCCATAGCAATGAACACAGTACCATCCTCGCGTGGTGGTGTTGGTGGTGCTGGGGCGGGTCTACCCAACAGAGGAGGATCCTCTGCCGTAAATCTTCATCAGCAGCAAGGGCAACAACAACTGCAAGAGGATGAGACTCATCCTTGCCGACGTGTATGGGGTAGTTGTATGCATGGCGAGACATGTCTTTTTCGAGGGGCACCCTACGATTTGTGTATTTCTTTCTTAATGGGTTTGTGTTCTGGTGAAGAGGCAAAGTGCCGATTGCTGCATCAGCATGTATTTGATCTGCCAAGTGTGGCGGATCCAATGCCAACGCAGCGGGGTGCTGGGGATTTGGACGACCCTCACAGTGAATGGAATAAATGGATGGCGAGGAGGAAGAATAGCCCGAATTCAGCGGAGTGGCAGTTGTGGAACAATGGACCGGTGCTCGGTCTGCTCAATGTGTACGCACCGGTGACAGTCAGTGAAAAGACGACAGATGATGCGGCGAGTAGTATTAGTAGTAGTGGTGGTGGTGGAAAGGCGGGAATTAAGTTAAACTTCACTGACATATCCGCAGCTCTCCGTGGACTCAAACAATAATATCCAACGCAAGAAAGAATAAAAAAAAAAAGAGGAAACGAAAAAAAAAGAAAGAGTAAACACGGTTGTATTTTGAAGTTTGCACCCGTCGTCAAATGTACGTTGCCGTCTTTTTTTCTTTTGTTTAATGTTTTTGTTGTGCTGCATGCTCTTATTATTTTCAGAGAATATATATATATATCTATATTTAATGAGACGGAGTGATTCTTCTTTTTCCCCATTTGTTTTCGTCTTAATTCGTTCCGTCTGATTATCTTACCAATGTATCGATTAATCAACCCACATAAACTCGTACAAAAAAGAATGACTACACGAGTTGCTTCATTTATGTTTCAGAATCTGACCTAGCGAAAGGAGACATTAAAAAAAAAAAAGTATGCGGCGCTGTTTACTTACACGTACGGCAAATGTACTTCCTTCAACTCTCCACAACAGCAAAAGCGCCACACTTTCTCGTCCATTTGTTCCAGTGCCTAAAGTAGACACTGGTGAGGAGGCGTACCTGCAAATGGCGCATGAATTAACGCTTCTATCATCAGATGAATTTGCCCGTCGACTGTATCGCTTTAGCCGAACAAATTTTGACCCTAACCATACAGCGGCAGTTCACGCCCACGTGTCTGAGCTGCTTCGTCGACGCATGCATGAGATGAGTGTAAAATGTATCCGAGAGTATGCTCATCTAGCGCATGTCGCCAAACTTCATGATCTTTGCCTACAGGTCTACTACGCCCGTGCAAACCTTACAATAGACCCTTCCTCCCAAGATGTTGATGAGGCTGGTGGAGGGAACTTTGCAGTCTCTGATTCTGTCGTGGATAGCGCATATAATCTTGCCAGTAGTAGAGATTTGGTTCGTCTCTCCTCTTACTGTGTAAAACACCTACAAAATGTTACATCTATTAGCTGGGAGGTAATGAGTGCGTTTTCTTTAGTTCGTGCGTTTTGGCGTTGTATCTGTATTGCTGTAAAGAATTATAGTACACACTGCACAGAGTCTAAACAAGCTCTTGATGATGCAGCCTACATTTATAATGAGTGTATAGCGTTAGTTTACCCTGACGCCTCACGTGAACTTAGCACACAGAATATCATCCACACTGTGCAAAGATTTGTAAAATATGCTTCATGTGGAGATGAAGGTGAAATGCTTTTCTTTCATTTCTGTTTAAAAAAAGGATTCCTTCGTAGGCCACGAGATATGATAAATAAGAATCCTGTTGATGATGTTAGTGGTATCATGCTAGAGGCAGGAAATAGTGTAACTAACAATAAGATTACTGAAGGGGGGCGAGTTTCTGAGGAACAGTGGTTCTACGCTAGTCTTATCGCTACATGTCGTGCTGGTCAGCATGTGCACACAGCATTACGATATTTTGACGATATTGGGTCATTTTTGGGTGTTGAACAAGTAAGCTGTGATGATCTTCTTCGACCTCGT
This sequence comes from Trypanosoma melophagium, assembly GCF_022059095.1. Lineage (NCBI taxonomy): Eukaryota > Euglenozoa > Kinetoplastea > Trypanosomatida > Trypanosomatidae > Trypanosoma > Trypanosoma melophagium. Next base: position 5,425 of record NW_027125195.1, on the reverse strand, counting down.
TCACGGAATGTGCAACAAGAGGTTAGTGTAACTGAAAGACAAAATAGTAGGGAAAATAAGATAAATGGAACATCAATAGAAAAAGTCTCAGAGTATCTTATTTTTCAATTGTTAACTGTACTTCAGGCAGCAAAAGATAATGGAAAAATTGTCTTTACTGCGCGAGCCATGTTACGTGATGGTGCTCAATTAAGTATAAGCGTTTGGAGTATTGTGCTCATCGCAGCAGGTGAAACACGAGCTGTAGATCTAGCCATCGCCGCATATACACAAGCCAAGGATGCTTTAGTAGAATCTGATCAAAGTCTAGACAGACGCGGAAATGAATATCTATTGCAGACTGCTATTCACGCCCTATCCAAGTGTCAGGTTCCCCGATTTGAAGAAGAATACCTGCGACCTTGTTTACAAGAAAATTTGGTGCACTGTACTAATGAATTCTATTTTTGCATACTCCTCCAGCACGCCCACAACTCAACAGACCCTGGTGCAGGTGCAGAAGACGTCCTGCAGGCTATGAAAGAGAAAGGGACCCCTCTAACCACCCGAGTAGTGTCGAGATTGATGAAGATATACCTGCGTATCGAGTCACCCAAGCTATTGGAATTATATCAACACGCCACAAAACGACTTGGTCTCTTTAAACCTTCTTGGTTAGATGAATTACTCCTCTGGGCTGACCGTCGTCGTTACAATATTACAAACGAGGAACGCAAATACATATTAGACGAGGTGCAACGCGTGCATGGTGTCAAAGGTGCAGAAGGTGATCTCGGAGGGCTGCGCACACAGTATGCACTCTTACGTTATGACTACGAACACAACCCACGGGAGGTTTTTGTACGCACTCTTAACCCACCAATAACGGAACCTAACATCACAGACTCACGTGTTCATTTTCTTATAAAGAAACCTCACTGTGTCCTTCATCATTATACATTTCATAAAAAGAACTCCAACCCCACGGGACAACCTCTTCTTGGAGATCCTGAGAGGACTCAAAAATACCTCCGTTGTGCTATGCTCTCAAGTGAAGGCATTACGACAGCGAAGGGCAGCATACGCACTGAAGCATTTCGCGTTTACATGGGACAAATGCTTCAAACCCTGCAAAAAAACAATAATTACGTCGAATAGTTCTTATCAATAACGTCTATTAGAACAGAACAAACCCGTACCCCAAAAATATTTTCAACCATTATACGGTTGAATCAACATCACAACGTGTTCAAAAAAATCTCTGATGTTAGAATGTCGCGTATATTCTGAAGTGTGCTATTTTCCCCCCTTTCTCTCTTATTTTTACAGTAAAAAAGTTTAAGGCCATCCCCACGAAACCAACTGCACGAAAGCCATGATCTGCTCTCGTATAATTGTATTGATTCTTGTAATTGCCGCCACGGCGTGTGCTGCATGCGCAAACGTTTTTGCTCTATTCTATGGTGATAATCTTGGAATCAAGACGATTCAGACACTGTGGTATTCTAAGACGAGGGCGGGTGGTGCTGATACTGTTTCCAAGGTGGCTGACAGTCCCTGCAAAGAGTACAAGACGTTCTTCACTGTCAGTGAAGGTGTTGCCGTGGGAGCGGCCGGTCTCGGCTTCATCGTTTTTCTTCTTGCCATTGCCCAGTTGGCTATGCGATCAAGAGTATGTTGTCTTAGGGATTTTATATCCCGATTGCTCTTGCTTGCATTCTGCGCTGCTGGGGTCTGTGTGGCGCTCTCTGTCTACGGGTACTTGAAGGGTTACTGTCAGGATGACGCGCTGCTTGCCCCCATCTATGGCTCCTTTCAAGAGCGAAAATTTAACTTCTCGCTGGCATTTTACCTTATATGTGCTTCGTGTGGCCTGTTTCTGATTGCCGACATCTTTGAGTGCTGCGCGTAGACAAACATATGGGGTGGCTCTCTGCATTGCTTGTGGTCTGTACCTTGTGTCCCCCGGGTTTGGCCCTGTTACGTTCGCAACCACCTGTTGGTACAGACTATTGGAAATCAAGCTTTTGCGTGACACCCTCTTAATTTACTCTCCCAACTATTTTTTTTCCTCTGATTTATTTATTTTTCTGTCTTTCAGGATGTCATTTTCTATATGTATGTACAGCCCGTTTCGATCCTGTCTAAGACGCTCTAGACTAGTGTATTTTTTTTTATAGGATTTATTTGTTTTTCTTTTTTATATCTCGGTCAATTTATTTTCTGTTTTTACTCTCTTTTCACCTGTGGCTCCGGGTTCACTTGGTGTGCGAGGTGGTGGTAGCACCCACCACTGCTATTGCTGTTGCTGCTGTTGTGTGCATGTGGTGTTTCTCTCCCCCTCTCTTGTGTGGAGTGTGACTGGCGGCTGGCTGTGATAGGAGGTAGGAAGGCGCATGTCTGACCGGGACGACGACGACGACCGGCTGAGCCTCAACTTTGGCGAGGAGCACGAGGAGAGCACCCCGCGCAGCGACGACGAGCAGAGCGACGCGGCGGGTGTGGGCGCGGTGGGGCCGGCGGTGGCGGGCTCTGCGACGCGGCGCGACGACAAGGACCGCGTGACGGCGCCGGTGCTCACGAAGTACGAGCGGGCACGCATCCTCGGCACGCGGGCGCTGCAGATCAGCATGAACGCCCCTGTGCTGGTGGCGCTCGAGGGCGAGACGGACCCCCTCACCATCGCCCAGAAGGAGCTCCGCGAGGGCGTCATCCCGCTCGTCATTCGGAGAGTGCTGCCGGACAACACGTACGAGGACTGGCGGATCGCCGAGTTGGACATCGACTTTGACAGGCCAGCGGACGAGCGCTATACAAACATATGACCCTCTTCGGGGGTGCCTCGATGTGTGTGTGTGTGTCTGTCTGTCTCTTAGTTTGTGTGTGTACATCTGCTTTTGGTTTCGCTGCCGGCGCAGGCACACGTGTGTTGATGTTGTTGAGACCCTTTCAACTTTCCCCTCTCTCGCTCTGAATTCTCATCGGACTCTGTTGTTCTGGGGACTGTCATGTGCTTTTCTTGCCTTGCCTTTCCCCTTTTTTTTTCTGTTACGGCTGGGGCCGCAGGGCCAGACAAGCTCGGGCAAAAACAAGAGGAAGGGACTATGAACTGCCGCAGTGTATTTGTGTTGGGTTCAGCATTTTTGGCCAGCGCGTCTGCTGTGTGTGCACACATATTTCCCGTGCTTGAGCGGAATGTCGGTGGAAAGAAGACGGTTCAAACACTGTGGTACAGCAAGACGACTGGGATCAGCTGTGCCTGAGGGAATGTTAACGGCAGCCCTTGCGGGGAATACAAGACGTACTTCCGGGTCTGTGGGGGTGTTACCGTGGGTGGAGCTGCTCTTGGAGCTCTCTCATATATATATATATATATATATATATATATATTGAATGGAGTGCAGCTGTTGATTGGTTGCAGGTGTTCTTTCTTTGGGGTCGCCCTTTTTCATTTTTATGCTTTTGGGTTTCTGCGCTTGCGGGATATGTGTTGGGTTCGTTGTGTATGGATATATAAGTGGCTATCGCCGTGATGATGAGATCCTGGCTGCTCGGTACAGTCCCTACAAGGACAGGGTCTATAGTTTCACAGTTTCCTTCTATCTTATCTGTGCCGCATGTGTGATTTTCCTCGTCACCTCCATCATGCAGTGTGGTGCATAGATGTAACTTATGGTGTGGTTTCACGCAACTTCTACTATATACTTCTAGCTATGCTCTTGTGACTGTGTACTCTGATTTTCCGGGGTCATATATGCAAGTGGTGTTAAGTTCTGTTGTTTCGGTTTATTGTTTATTCACTTTTGTGATGGTTTCTGTTGTTGTTCTTAGTGGGTCCTTTCACTGCATTGTTTTGTTACCCTCTCTCCCTTCTGCCCCCTTCCTCCCCTTTACTGACTCACGCGTTGCCGGGAGGGTGATGATATGCTATTTTTCCCCCTTTCTCTCTTATTTTTACAGTAAAAAAGTTTAAGGCCATCCCCACGAAACCAACTGCACGAAAGCCATGATCTGCTCTCGTATAATTGTATTGATTCTTGTAATTGCCGCCACGGCGTGTGCTGCTTGCGCAAACGTTTTTGCTCTATTTTATGGTGATAATCTTGGAATCAAGACGATTCAGACACTGTGGTATTCTAAGACGAGGGCGGGTGGTGCTGATACTGTTTCCAAGGTGGCTGACAGTCCCTGCAAAGAGTACAAGACGTTCTTCACTGTCAGTGAAGGTGTTGCCGTGGGAGCGGCCGGTCTCGGCTTCATCGTTTTTCTTCTTGCCATTGCCCAGTTGGCTATGCGATCAAGAGTATGTTGTCTTAGGGATTTTATATCCCGATTGCTCTTGCTTGCATTCTGCGCTGCTGGGGTCTGTGTGGCGCTCTCTGTCTACGGGTACTTGAAGGGTTACTGTCAGGATGACGCGCTGCTTGCCCCCATCTATGGCTCCTTTCAAGAGCGAAAATTTAACTTCTCGCTGGCATTTTACCTTATATGTGCTTCGTGTGGCCTGTTTCTGATTGCCGACATCTTTGAGTGCTGCGCGTAGACAAACATATGGGGTGGCTCTCTGCATTGCTTGTGGTCTGTACCTTGTGTCCCCCGGGTTTGGCCCTGTTACGTTCGCAACCACCTGTTGGTACAGACTATTAGAAATCAAGCTTTTGCGTGACACCCTCTTAATTTACTCTCCCAACTATTTTTTTTCCTCTGATTTATTTATTTTTCTGTCTTTCAGGATGTCATTTTCTATATGTATGTACAGCCCGTTTCGATCCTGTCTAAGACGCTCTAGACTAGTGTATTTTTTTTTATAGGATTTATTTGTTTTTCTTTTTATATCTCGGTCAATTTATTTTCTGTTTTTACTCTCTTTTCACCTGTGGCTCCGGGTTCACTTGGTGTGCGAGGTGGTGGTAGCACCCACCACTGCTATTGCTGTTGCTGCTGTTGTGTGCATGTGGTGTTTCTCTCCCCCTCTCTTGTGTGGAGTGTGACTGGCGGCTGGCTGTGATAGGAGGTAGGAAGGCGCATGTCTGACCGGGACGACGACGACGACCGGCTGAGCCTCAACTTTGGCGAGGAGCACGAGGAGAGCACCCCGCGCAGCGACGACGAGCAGAGCGACGCGGCGGGTGTGGGCGCGGTGGGGCCGGCGGTGGCGGGCTCTGCGACGCGGCGCGACGACAAGGACCGCGTGACGGCGCCGGTGCTCACGAAGTACGAGCGGGCACGCATCCTCGGCACGCGGGCGCTGCAGATCAGCATGAACGCCCCTGTGCTGGTGGCGCTCGAGGGCGAGACGGACCCCCTCACCATCGCCCAGAAGGAGCTCCGCGAGGGCGTCATCCCGCTCGTCATTCGGAGAGTGCTGCCGGACAACACGTACGAGGACTGGCGGATCGCCGAGTTGGACATCGACTTTGACAGGCCAGCGGACGAGCGCTATACA